>NC_056739.1:1629529354-1629586854 GCF_019279795.1 Protopterus annectens
AAGTAATAAAACATTTTATGTCATAAACTTTCTTAGTATTGACAGAAGTAAATGAAGCTGTCTTTGACATCAATTTACAAAACTTAGTGACCACAATAAGTGCTACCAATTATACCTATCCCTACTTCCCTACTTCCTCTTTTAAACATTCCCCTTTTTTAAAAAATGACAAATGTTGCCCTATTGACTTCCCTTTCCTATATGCAAATTCACACCTAGGTTTCAACAAAGTGGAAAAAAACGGATCCATGCATAATATATGCCAATATCTAGATATAATTTCCTGAATCTTGAAAGAATTATTGGCATAGGTCATAACAAATCTAACACTTGTAGGCTCTTCCTGTTTAGAACCTAACTTATCCTGTAACAACTGTCTCCTATCCATATTTCTAGCCTTACTACAAGCTCTGTCAATACTTTTTTTATGATATCCACGAGCCAAAAACCTTTGCTTCAATTCAAACTCATGTTGATCATAATCACCAGGATTAGAACATATTCTTTTTATTCTTTGAAATTGGGCTGCCGGAATATTATTAATAATGTGAGGAGAATGACAACTGTGGGCATGCAGGATAGAATTTTTTGAGAATGGTTTGCGATATAATGAAGTAACCACTGTACCATCAAGTATCTTGGTTACATTGACATCCAAAAAATCTATTGTAAATAGATCCAATTTGCCTATAAATTTAATCTGATATTCATTGACATTAAGATAATGCTTAAAACTTTCCCATCCATGCTGGCTCCCCTGCCATACAACCCAACAGTCGTCTAAATATCAATGCCACATAATAAGATTGTTATTGTATGGAAAATCTTCACAATAGCTGTATTTGACTTCCAAATAACCCATAAATAGGTCAGCATATATGGGGGCAAATGTAGCCCCCATAGCTGTACCTTTAACTTGCAAATACCATTCATTGTGAAATTTAAAAGCATTATGCTCCAAAACCAATTTCAGCATCGACAACAAAAACCTCATCTCACTCCCAGAATACAAACCGGATTGTTCCATCCAGTATTGAACCCCTGTAATCCCCTCTTCATGTGGGATACTAGTATACAAGGATTGTACATCTAGTGTGCCCATTAAAGAATCACTGGAAAGCTGTAAATCATCCATTAGCAATAAAAATTGCTTAGTGTCCCTAATCCTGGCTCTAACTAAAGTAAGCAAGGGTTTAAGCTTAAATTCTAAGTATTGAGACAAAGGTTGTATCACTGATCCCCTCCCAGCCACTATGGGCCTACCCGGGGGATTATATAGGGTCTTATGTATTTTGGGAACTAGGTGGATAACCTCAAGTCGGGTGAAGGCATATTGTGCGATTGAGTTGTGTACAGTCGCCTTAGGATATGGCGATACGTCCGGATTTTAAATTATTTGTGGAACAATTGACAGCTGATAAAGATGATTTCACTGTGTTTACTACTACTCATACTGATGTGTCCAGTTCCATTTTGGGTCAATCGGATATCAAGCAACATTTTAAGCTACTGACTGATATTACAAAAAAGGTACGTTCACAAGTATGGCATACTAAGTTACTGAAAGCCTATATGCAGGCCAAGATAATACCGCGGGGCCTTAGGGTTCAGTTGGAACCTGGATTGGGGAGTGAAGATGTTGATTTTATGCAGAAATGGCGAAATATTCAGTTAGTGGCATCCAATATGTTTATTGAACTTTTGATTGATTACTATGAGAAACAATTACCAGACTTGTTTGTTAAACTAGAGAAATGTCATGATCAAAGTGCCGCTTTCAGTGGGACTAGTGAATATCAGTCTATGTATGATCAGTTTATGGCTGAAATGGACAAATATGATAAGGAACTACAGGGCCGCAAGATGCGCAAGTATCAACGTGATTTGAACGATTTTAAAAATGATATGGTGTTTTCTTGGAAAAAAGCATAAAAAAGGTGTGCGTTTTGATGAAACTCAACAGAATAGACCTAAACGAAAGAGGGTAAGGTCTATTTTGCGCAAATCTAAACCTACTTCCAGTACATCTGATATGTCTTCCAGCTTTTCTAATACGGATACGGAGGTTGAAAAAGGGGATATGTTGGCAGTTAGGTCACCTGTTTCTAAGAAGACCTGGACCCCTTTAGGAGGGGAGGTCATAAGCATAGGAGAAGGCATCGTGGAACAGCGATTTTGGGCTGGTTGGCAACCCCCACAGACTTAAAATCACCATGTACATCTTATGCAGAAGATGATTTTAATAGTGTGAACCAACTAGTGGTGAATCTTACATCGTATAGTTTTTCACCAAGTGAATTAAAAGTATTGAATAAAGGCTTGACTTATGTACCTTCTTTTTATCAGTCACATTTTGATGTTGTAAAGGATGTTAAACAATTTTGCAGAAATTTAAACTTAAAATATTATTTTGCACATCTATCTGGGCTATATGCTAAGGAAGATAAGGCTAATTTTAAGTTTAAAAAGTCACAGTTTCAACTTGCATATAGTAATGTAGTCAAGTCTTTTGAGCAGTTGGTTTTACATGATTTACAGGTGAATCAAGCTGATATTTTTCGTTGCTCTTCTCATAATTTAACGAGGGATGAAAGTTTGGCCCTAAATACTCTTGCTAATAATCACAATATAGTGGTTACTGGGGCAGACAAGGGTGGGGCGATAGTTATTTGGGATAAATCTCAGTATGAGAGTGAGGCGTTAAAACAATTAACAGATTCCATGTCATATCAGGTTTTGTTACAGGATCCTAATGTAGAGTTTAAGAAAGTTATAGATAATTTTCTTTTGGATTTTCAACAACAAGATATTATTACTCAGGAATTAATGGAACAGTTAATAATAGATAGTCCCACGTCTCAATACTTTTATTTAGTTCCCAAAATACATAAGACCCTATATAATCCCCCGGGTAGGCCCATAGTGGCTGGGAGGGGATCAGTGATACAACCTTTGTCTGAATACTTAGAATTTAAGCTTAAACCCTTGCTTACTTTAGTTAGAGCCAGGATTAGGGACACTAAGCAATTTTTATTGCTAATGGATGATTTACAGCTTTCCAGTGATTCTTTAATGGGCACACTAGATGTACAATCCTTGTATACTAGTATCCCACATGAAGGGGAGATTACAGGGGTTCAATACTGGATGGAACAATCCGGTTTGTATTCTGGGAGTGAGATGAGGTTTTTGTTGTCGATGCTGAAATTGGTTTTGGAGCATAATGCTTTTAAATTTCACAATGAATGATATTTGCAAGTTAAAGGTACAGCTATGGGGGCTACATTTGCCCCCATATATGCTGACCTATTTATGGGTTATTTGGAAGTCAAATACATCTATTGTGAAGATTTTCCATACAATAACAATCTTATTATGTGGCGTCGATATTTAGACGACTGTTGGGTTGTATGGCAGGGGAGCCAGCATGGATGGGAAAGTTTTAAGCATTATCTTAATGCCAATGAATATCAGATTAAATTTATAGGCAAATTGGATCTATTTACAGTAGATTTTTTGGATGTCAATGTAACCAAGATACTTGATGGTACAGTGGTTACTTCATTATATCGCAAACCATTCTCAAAAAATTCTATCCTGCATGCCCACAGTTGTCATCCTCCTCACATTATTAATAATATTCCGGCAGCCCAATTTCAAAGAACAAAAAGAATATGTTCTAATCCTGGTGATTATGATCAACATGAGTTTGAATTGAAGCAAAGGTTTTTGGCTCGTGGATATCATAAAAAAAGTATTGACAGAGCTTGTAGTAAGGCTAGAAATATGGATAGGAGACAGTTGTTACAGGATAAGTTAGGTTCTAAACAGGAAGAGCCTACAAGTGTTAGATTTGTTATGACCAATGCCAATAATTCTTTCAAGATTCAGGAAATTATATCTAGATATTGGCATATATTATGCATGGATCCATTTTTTTCCACTTTGTTGAAACCTAGGTGTGAATTTGCATATAGGAAAGGGAAGTCAATAGGGCAACATTTGTCATTTTTTAAAAAAGGGGAATGTTTAAAAGAGGAAGTAGGGATAGGTATAATTGGTAGCACTTATTGTGGTCACTGTAAGTTTTGTAAATTGATGTCAAAGACAGCTTCATTTACTTCTGTCAATACTAGGAAAGTTTATGACATAAAATGTTTTATTACTTGCACTACTTCTTGGGTGGTCTATATGGCCATATGTAAATGTGGGGCATTTTATGTAGGACAGACCTCTGGACCATTGAAACAGAGGGTTGCTCTTCATGTTAGCGACATAAAATGCAAAAGGACATGTAGTGCTTTATACAAACATATTCTGGTACATTCTACAGCACATTTTATATTTGTGGGAATAGATAGGTTGTCCACATCTGATACTAATGATATAGTCAAACATAAAATTATGACTAATAAAGAACGTAAATGGATAGTTAATTTGGGGGCCTTTTTTAAGCCTGGACTTAATGACCATTGGTAAAATGTTAGTATTTGGGTAATTTGGTTATTTATGATACAGGGTTAAAATGTATTTCAGGTTTTTGATTATGGGGTCCACCTAGTATACACATATGAAGCGTATACATACACATATTAACAATCATATTATTATATATGAGGTTAGCTAGTTCTTTATAGTATTTTATAGTATCTATATGTGCTGTATTAATTATTGGTAATAGTGGTTTATTTACAGATGAGATTTGTATATTATATTATAAATGGTGTTACACATTAGTATTTTAGGTGAATGTTCCTTTAAATATTTTATCATTTAAGTTGGACGTGTATGCGTGATGTTACACACTGATGATGCTTTTGTAAGTGAAACCGGTTGTGGGGCAGACTGTGAAGCAATAAACTGCTTTAAACTCTTTCGCTGCCTTTTTTCGAGTGCTGGAAGTGGTTTTTTGGATTTGTATATATATATATATATATATATATATATATATATATATATATATATATATTACATATATAGATAGATAGCTCCATATATATATATATATATATATTGTTGTTGTGTCTTTTGGCTTTTTCCCGGTTAGGGGTCGCCACAGCGGAACTCCGGTCCGCTAATGAGTGGCAGTAGATTTTTACGTGCCGAGTTGCCAGCCCTGACGCACAACCTTCAACGAAGGTACACCCATTCACGCATGCTTCCACACAGAAGCCGCTCTAGCTGAGAATGGAACAGGACAACGACTTACTGTGAGGCGACAACGCTACCGCAGCACCACCACCACTATCATATATATATATATATATATATATATATATATAGACAGACTCTCTCTCTCTCTCTCTATATATATATATATATATATATATATATATATATATATATATACACACAATATGTATAAATGTAGCTTCCATATAACAGATGTTTAATATATATATATATATATATATATATATATAAAAAACACATTATATTAAACATACACACATCACATATTATACACATAAACATACATTTATATATATCTATCATGTTACACACACCCACATATATATATACATATATATATATATATATATATATATATATATATATATATATTTATTATTTACTGCTTCTGGTTACTGGGAAAGTTCGACTGGCACAAATCCCATCTTCAGCAGAGGCCCTGGTTGAAATGTTCCATTTTACAGAATAAGTAGAAGGCAGTTACATAAGATTTATATAATAAATGAACATGCATATATAGATTAGTAATGTTATGAGAATTAATCAAAAAATAATAAAGGTGCATACTTAAAGCAGTAAATGTACATACACAGAACAGTAAAAGAACATACATAGAATTGTAATGATATGACAGTTAATGAAAACATAAAATTTAAATGAAAAATACAGTAAAACCATTAAAACACCACCCACAGCTACACATAGTAACACTGTATCCAATGCCTCTACTGCTAAGCCCTTAAGTCAAACCAGCACACAGCCAAATTTCCTGGTCATTGGTGATTCTATAGTGAGTCACCCCAATGTCCCCCTCACCAGACTGAGTAAGGAAAGAGTCACGGTTAGCTGCTTTTCCTGCGCTAGGATTTGTCAAGTCACACTGGCACTCACGTCATAGAACCACAAGTACTAGTATGCCTCTGCCATAGTCCATGTGGGTATTAATGCCCAGCACTGAGCAGCATAATACCTTCTCAACAGAAAATTACTAATTTTAACAATTAACTTAGCTTCTGGTGTCAGTCCAGGGGGGTACAACATTTGATGGCCTGGGAGAACATGGTTGACAGACCATGCTGGTTTGTTGACGATGGTCTACACTTATCCCCTCTAGGCTTTCAAAGATATTGGCAAAAACCTTTTCCACCCCCATAGTGCCTTTTTAGGCAATGCCAAAATGATAGACCTACCAGCTTAACTGAACCTATGAAGAAATATCTGAAGGTGGTATTGCTCAATGCTAGAACAAGAAAGACCACAACTTGCAAGCCTTCCTCTCTCTGGAGAGTGTAGTCATCTATGCAGTAATGGAGACATGGTTTAAAGTCACTAAAAGAAACCTGGCAATGCAGGGTTATAATGCCTTTCACACCTATAGACCAGCTAATGCATAAGAGGGAACTATAAATGGAAGGATCTCTCTATATTAAAAACAACCTCACATCCAGATTAGTTAAAGTGCATGATCCACTGGAACTCATACATGTCTAACTCACCATAAACAGGGTGTTGCACAATATCCTTGCAGCCTATAGGTCCCCCTCCATGTCCCATGAAACCCATACTACCTATCTCAATGTACTATAGCCCCTCACCGTTCAGCCCAATACGCTATTCATGGGGGATCTCAACTACTCCCTCTACAGACTGGGAATCCTGCATCACTTCTAATGCACAAGCCCAGCGACTCCTAAACTTCATTAACAACAGCATCCTAGAACAGTTAGTCCATTTATCTACCAGGGGTAAAAACATCTTTGACCTTGTACTCACAAACATGCTGGGGGGGTGATGTTCCTCATCCAATGTAATATTGTCATTCATCAGATCTGACCATAAGGCAGTACTACCTGAAATAAAAATTAAATCCAGTGAAACCAAAAACCTTTAGGAACACAAGGCTAAACCATCTCTATTAAGCAACACCTTGACTAAATTCCAAGTACCCCCAATCCCAGTAAACACCATAGCATATGCTGAGCTATTTACAAAATTTTTGTACAGCCATATTAACATCTGTATATATTGAGCTGTACCCACTTATATTAAGAATAAACCAAACTCAGAAGATAAGCCACTCTGATGGAATCACAATATCAATTGGTTAAACAACAAAATTGTGGACAAGCGTAGGAGGAACAAAGCCATACACATTAAAACCCCCTTGACCAATTTAAACGGGGAGCTAAGAGAGTTAATTAATACCTCAAATGCTAAATCTGAAAAAAAAATAGCTTCTCAGGCAAAGGACAACCACAAAGCCTTCTACAGCTATGTCATAACCTCAGGGGAAATGCACAACAATACGCAGAACTTATTGCAAATGGCATCACCCACGCTGAACCAGAGGCCATTGCTAACCTTTTGGCTGACAATTTCTTCCTCTACCCCCCCCCCCGATAATCTAAAGAAATCCTGCATACCATGATCCCCCCAACCATTACTATTTCTTCCTCTACTCCCCCCCCGATAATCCAAAGAAATCCTGCATACCATGATCCCCCCAACCATTACTAGGGAACAGGTCATCAATGCACTTTCCAAGGCCAAAAACATTGCATTGATGGGCCCTGATAACATCTCAGGATGTTTAATAAATAGCATAAAACATGACCTCTCTGGTCAATTTGAATCACTTTTCAACTAGAACCTTCAGTCATGTTTTTTGCCCAAGGAACAGAAGATGGTTACAGTCATTCCCTTGCACAAAGGAGGTCCAATCACTGATCCAGGTAACTACAGGCCCATAAGTGTTACCAGTCCCAAATGTAAGGCCATGGAAAGAATCATCATGGACATGATAAATGAGGACAGAAGTAACCTGCAAATGCTAGACCCATCACAGTTCGGCTTTGTTAAAGGAAGATCAGACCTATTAAATTTTGAGAACTTGGATGAAAGTAAGACTGTGCACACAGCTTACCTCGACCTGGCTCACTAATTTAGGTATAAACCTTCCTATCACCCACTGGATAGCAAACTAGCTCACAGATAGGACCCAGGAGGTCAAAATAGGTGAGACCACCTCCACCAAGTGGCCAGTCACTAGCAGAGTCCCCCCAGGGCACTGTACTGGGCCCACTCCTTTTTGGCATCTATTTCTTTGAAATGGAAGTAAATGCTGAAACTTTATGGCTGACTAAGTTTGCAGATGATTGCAAGCTCTGGATCATCATCAGCTCTCCTGCAGACACTAGCATTCTTTAAGAAGGTCTATCTCTGACTAACAATAGGTGCCAAAGCCAAGGTCTTAAACTCAGTGCTAAGAAATGCATAATTGTACCCTTTGGGAAGTCAACCATCCTGGCTAATTACCACATTGATAATACTCCCTTAAGAGTCGACCCAGTGTCAGGGATCTGGGTTACGCACATACACAGCAGCCTTACCTTCAACCACCATATGACCACAGTGGTGAGGAAATCCCTTTATATTACACAGCTAAGGGCATGGCATCTAGGTCCAAAGAGTCATTATCCTACTGTATGCTGCCCTTACCAGACCAATCATATAGTACAATGCTCCCTTTGGTATGTACCTGACCAGGCATATGCAGCAGCTGGATACACCTCAGAGATTCCTTACAAAAAGAATACAAGTTGCAACAAACCAGCCTCATGCAGAGCATCGTAAAGTCCTTTCCTCTACTCAGTCTCCTATAGATTGCTGAGGGGTGATCTATGCTTGGTTTATAAGGCATCTGTAAACCTCATATGTTTGAATCTCCTACATAATCGTAAATCAAAGAGTACTAGAAATAAAAGCTCTTGGTACCTGAATTTTGTCTGTGACTTAAACAGAACATGCTGGAGAGACAGATATGTGTCCCAAAGGCTGCCCCTTCTATGGAATAGGCTTCCCATCCATGTGAAATTGAGTATGTATATTACTCAGTTTAACTGCAACCTAGACCAGTGGATGGGGAATAGGAAATTTACACTGGGCCTGGCACCCATGTCTCTTATGGATAGAGGCAGCTTATAAAAGCCTGGCTCTCAATGTTCTATTCAGATACAGACATCATTATTCTATTATTCTATTCAGATACAGACATCGGGAAAACTTGGCTAGGCTTAGAAAGGTCCCCTGGGTCATTAGCTTAGTAGCAATCTATGGATCTATAAATATTAGCTTATGTCAAGCTTATATGAGCTTATAAGAATCGGCTGAAAATAGATATTGAGTAGGACACAGTGAATTATAAGAGAAATATGGTTACAAATTATGGAGTATTGAGGAGGTCTAGGTAAAAGGGAGATAGAGATAGTAGTAGAGAGGGATAGATAATAGATAGTTAGAGAATGTGAAGTAACAGCTGTATTATGGCCACTTAGATAAAAGAATGGTGACAGTAAGGGTTTGGAAATATACAGTGGATATAAAAAATTTACACATCTGTTAAAATGCCAGGTTTTTGTGATATAAAAAAACGAGACCACAATAAATCATTTCAGAACTTTTCCCACCTTTAATGTGACCTATCTTCTTTCGGCTGCTCCCGTTAGGGGTCGCCACAGCAGATCAACTGTTTCCATTTCTTCCTGTCCTCTGCATCTTGCTCTGTCACACCAACCACCTACATGTCCTCTCTCACCACATCCATAAACCTTATCTTAGGCCTCCCTCTTTTCCTGTTACCTGGCAGCTTCATCCTTAGCATCTTTTTCCCAATATACTCTGCATCCCTCCTCAGCACATGTCCAAACCAACTTAATCTTGCCTCTCTGGCTTTGTCTCCAAACCTTCCAATCTGGGCTGACCCTCTAATATACTTATTCCTAATCCTGTCCATCCTTGTCACACCCAGGGCAAATCTTAACATCTTCAACTCTGCCACGTCAAGCTCTGACTCCTGCCTTTTTGTCAATGCCACTGTCTCCATCCCATATAACATAGCTGGTCTCACTACGCTCTTGTAGACCTTCCCTTTCACTCTTACTGGTACTCGTCTGTCACAAATCACTCCTGAATCTTCTCCACCCACTCCATCCTGCCTGTACTCTCTTCTTCACCTCTCTTCCACACTCACCATTATTCTGAACTGTTGATCCCAAGTACTTAAACTCATCCACCTTCGCCACCACTACTCCCTGCATCCTCACCATTCCTCTATCTTCCCTCTCATTCACACACATATATTCTGTCTTAGTCCTGCTGACCTTCATTCCTCTTCTCTCTAGAGCATATCTCCACCTCTCCAGGGTCACCTCCACCTGTTCCCTACTCTCACTACAGATCACAATGTCATCTGCAAACATCATAGTCCACGGGGACTCCTGTCTGATCTCGTCTGTCAACCTGTCCATCACCACTGCAAATAAGAAAGGGCTCAGAGCTGATTCTTGATGTAATCCCACCTCCACCTTAAACGCATCCGTCACTCCCACCGCAGACCTCACCGCTGTCACACTACCCTCGTACATATCCTGTACCACTCTTACATACTTCTCTGACACTCCCGACTTCCTCATACAATACCACAACTCCTCTCTAGGCACCCTGTCATATGCTTTCTCTAAATCCACAAAGACACAATGCAACTCTTTCTGAACTTCTCTGTACTTTTCCATCAACACTCTCAGAGCAAACATTGCACCTTTAATGTGACCTATAACCTATACAATTCAACTGAAAAACAAACAAATCTGTTAGGGGAAAAATACAAAAAATAAAAAACATACAATAAGCTGGTAGCATAAGTGTGGGCACCCTTAAACTAATACTTTGTTGAAGCACCTTTTAATTTAATTACAGCATTCAGTCTTCTTGGGGTACACACCTGCCATCAATTAAAGAAACTCTGATGAACCCCAAATACAGTTTAGCTGTCCTAGTAGGATTTTCCTGACATTTACTCAGTTGCCTGCTACAGCAAAAGCCATGGTTCGCAGAGAGCTTACAAAGCATCAAAGGGATCTCATTGTTGAAAGTTATCAGTCAGGAGAAGGGTACAAAAAAAATTCCACAGCATTGGATATACCTTGGAACACAGTGAAGACAGTCAAGTGGAGAAAATATGGGACGACAGTGACGTTGCAAAGAACTTTACGTCCCTCCAAAATTGATGAAAAGACAAGACGAAAACTGGTCAGGGAGGCTGCCATGAGACCTACAGCAACAGTGAAGGAGCTGCAGGAATTTCTGCCAAGTACTGGTTGTGTACTACATGTGACAACAATCTCCTGTATTCCCCATTTTCTGGGCTATGGGGTGGGGTTGCAAGACAGAAGCCTTTTCTTACACAGAAAAACACCCAGGCCTGGCTAAAATTTGCAAACCAATACATCAAGACTCCCAAAAGGATGTGGGAAAATGTGTTATGGTCTGATGAGACCAAGGTTGAACTTTTTGGCCACAATTCCAAAAGGTACGTTTGGTGCAAAATCAACACTTTGCATCACCAAAAGAACACCATCCCCATGGTGAAGCATGGTGGTGGCAGTATCATGCTTTGGGGTTGCTTTCCTTCAGCTAGAACTGGGGCTTTAGTCAAGGTGGAGGAAATTATGAACAGTTCCAAATATCAGTCACTTTGTAGATATGTGTGTGTGTGTGTGTGTGTGTAGATTATATATATATATATATATATATATATATATATATATATATATATATAGAGAGAGAGAGAGAGAGAGAGAATGTGTGTATTTATAATATACAGATATATAGATATGTAGATATATATGTATGAACATACATACATTACATGTACCCACGCAAACAACATACACAGGCTGTATCACTTTTTTAGAAGCAAAATAGTTATTCATTTTAACGGTCATTCTATCACACAAAGACATCTCACAGAAACATCTTTGCACCTTAGAACTGTGTAGTTATGGATATGGACATCACTTCATTTTAGGACCGTTCTATACCGTTATCTCCAGGTTAACAATATAAATAGTTTAGGCATTGTAGCTATTTCATCTTTAGCCCTACCCGCAACTTTGAGTTAAATAAAAAAGTATATGTGTGCGTGTACATCAACAGAAGCAGAAAATAAATGAAAAAAAAACCTGGACATTAGCCTGTTCATCACACTGCTCCTCATTTTCTTTCATAACATCAGCATCCTCTTCTCTCGGCTCTCCTTAGTTTGCCAGCAAATGTTACAAGCATATTTCTCAACTGTCCCTGATTTTCGGTGATGTCCCTTTTGTCTACCCAAATTTTAGCTCTGTCCCTGTTGATCCCTCCTTCAACTGGTGTCTTTTGGAGAAAAGGTACTGCATTACACTTAATAATGACAATAATTATATTCAATTAATATATATATATATATATATTTATATATACACACACGTGTATATATATATATAGTAATTCACTTTTGTCTTATTCTGTCAGTGTCTCACGTTAATAGTACTAATATTTAAAAAGTTTCCTTGATTACTTCTGGAATTGTCCCCGATTCGTTGAGAGCTATGGTTACAAGCATATCTCTCAAAATCTTAACTCAAGAAATTTGGAGAAACACATAATGGGGGGGTGGGCAAAGGCCCGAATATAGGGACATATTTTTAATATTGCTTTTACAAACGTATAAAGATGCTAGAACAGCAGGATTTAACACGATTTGTGCTGGCATGCATTTTTCTGAAGGTTATGAAGTCTGAAACTGAAATGTATGTCATTATTGACTTCAATCTTCAGTGATTTACTAGAAAACCGCAAGTTGTATGAGGAAAAGACCAAAAATATGAGACAAAAATCTGGACAGTTGAGAAGTACCGATAAGTATGGATCAATAGCTGTTATGGGCAGAACTAGTCATTACTTTAGATTTAAGAAAAGTAGTTTAACACAGTTTACTGTATATAAACAATCAATTCTAACCACATCTTTACTTTTAAATTGCATTTTAAAAAGGAAACTATTTCAAAAAGTTATCACCATACTACTTTCGGCAGTATATTTTAACAAATACAAAAGGCATGGATAACAGCGGACTTAGATGTTTTTGCGTTTTAACTGAAAAGGGTTTTAGCAGAGAAAATACAAAAATAACGAGTTGAAATTTCAGTGTGATTATGACCAAAATTTATGAATGCAAAAACGATGCTTAGTTTTTACTGGGAACTAAAACAAAACCGGAAGCCCCTGATTTACGGTATATTTAAAGTAAAATAACACTGTGGGTGGGCATTCATTTGCCCATTCTGTATTGCGACCGAATTGCTAACACTGGGATTTTCCCTTTAAAGAAAAAAACATAAAAACACTTCTTGTGCTGTTGTCGAGGCGATCCTCACAAATGAATATTCAAGATATTACAGTCAACCATTGCACATTTAGAATACTTTTTCTCTGTGCCACAACTGTATAACTTACATAACATAGTAGGCATGACAGTTTGCCACCTACTGTCGGGTTTGGTATGTCGTCATCAAAAACCGCACTATGGAAGTCAAAAGCAATCTCAAAACTCTCTTTCATGGAGTGTCACTAATTGTTTGCCTGAACTGTCATGTTACTAGCATATGGGGCGGGCTCTTTTTGAAGGCGGAAAGGGTTGGTTGACTAATCAGTTGATCTGATACCAAAACGACTACCAAGAACTAGCAAATTTTCTATGAGGAGTGTTTTTTGATGGAGCACTGCTTCCTGTTTCTTCTTTACTTGAGTTAAACATGACATCCCAGGACATACTAAACCATGCCACCAAACTTGCTTCATACAACGTACTAATACAGGTATGTGTGTCTTGTTCATGAAGTTCTTTTGCGAAAAGGCAATTGGATGTTATCTCGAGATGACAGGCATATCCCAATTGGTGTTCCGCCTCTATTAATTTACATATCCGGATTGTAGGACGGATCAACTTTTGGCAATAGCCGTTTGTAAACTGAATGCAGCATTAGTGAAGTTAACGTCTTTCCCACTATCGATTTTATTCCCTCGTTGTGACCAGTTTGCCCCTGTAGTTGTTTATTAGTATTTCATTGTACCTTTCATACATGTCAACTGTCCAGAGTTTTGCCTTATATTTTGGTTTATTCCTCATAAAATTTGTGGTTTTCTGGCAAATCACTGGGTTGATCTGAGGATTGAAGTTGCTAAGTAATGACATACATTTGAGTTTATATTAACACAAGCCCTGTTAGTTTAGGCTAGCAAATTTCTGAGTTTATAAGAGCAATATTTTAAATCTGACCTAATTTTGGGGCTTTTGGAGTACTTTACACTTCTAATATTGGGAATGCACAACGTTTCTTAGATTGGGTAATTAAGAAAGAACTCCTTGGATCAATTTTCTGTAATTTTATCAGGGGTGGTAATATATTCAGGTCTATATTGAATGTTTGAACATTCAAAATTCTCTGTACAGCGCGGAATGGGACTATTTCCCTTTTCTGCACTGTAGTGCGATCTTGGACTAGGTATATTTAAAGAGCAGGGGGTGCCCCCCCCCCCCCCTGCTTAGAGCATTCAGGTAGGTGTTTTGTGTAGTTTATTTTTTTTATTAGATATTTTAACTTTTGCAAGTTCGGTCATATGGTGTCGACCATGTGGTAGTCGAACCTTCAAATGTTCGAGTATCTGATATAGACCCATATATTGTGTTCTCACAAACTCACTTAGCGTGCTGTTTACCCCTGGTTGGACACTCAGTCACATCAGATCACTGAATAGTTACATTTACTCCGAGGACCCCCCCCCCCCAATAGCCAACACAACCCTCTTTAAAAATCTGTAAATTCTGCCATGTGAACCCTGAAGTAGACCCTGCCTCTTAACACAAGGACCTATATGCTCATTTAGATAAATGCATTGAAAGGGCAGCCCAAATACTGTGGTAAATTCAATAACAAACCTCCTTGGGGGTTAATAGATAGAAACAAACTATACAACAGAAGGAAGAAGCTGCTTAGGTTCTAGTAAGGCTAGTACCAGTCAAAAATGAAGAGAAAATAAAAACCTCACTAAGAAAGTGAATCAGCTATTAGGACCAGCAACGCATCCCATTAACTTAGGCTAGCTGCTGAGACTAATGATAAGTCCTTCTTTAGCTACTTTAGAAAACTGACGAGTATTTCACATCATAGTTTCAGGGAAAAGTGCCAGAAGTTCACACCTATCACCCCCGCTTCAAACATTCCTAAGTCACCACCCCTTGTCTCAAAGCATCATCTCCTTAAAGCACTGTCTAAGACTAAAATGCCTCTTCCTTTGGTCTTGACAGTATTCCAGGCTGCCTAATGAACGATGTTAAGCAGGCCCTTAACTGATCCTTTCCTTAAGTTGTTCAGATTAAGCTTTGTTACAGGCTACGTCCCTGAATCATAGTGGATTGTGTTGGTGATGTCCCTCAAGAAGAGTGGCCCCACCACTGACCCAAGTAACTGGAAACCCATCAGCCTTAAGAGTCTTGTCTGCAAAGCCATGGCCCACATCATCACCAACCTCCTAAATTATTATGTTAAACATTTGATAAGGCTCGATCTGCAGCAATTCATATTTGTTAAGGGTAGGTTATGACTTCTTAATCTTGTGAGCTTCTTTGAAAAGACCACTTAGGCAGTGATCAAACTGTACATGCTGCTTACCTGTATCTAGCAAATGTTTTTGACATTATACTACATGGTGGGTTTGTAAATAAGCTTGTGGCCTTAAACATTGATCCTTATGTGGTAACATGGATTGTTAACGGTTTCAAGGATACAGCACATGTATTCCGGGGTTGGTGATGCCTTCTCAGTTAGATAAAAGGTGACCAGTGGGGCCCTCTCCTTTTTATTCCTCTGATGTTAATACTGATAGCACAAGCAAAGATCTCTGGTTGAGTACATTTGCTGATTGTATTCAGTGTGTAGCTATTTCAACCCTTTCAAAATTAATTATCATGGGTCAAATCCTGGTGCACTGAAAAAGGGACAAACTAATTCTAAGAAATGCAGTATCATCTGCTTTAATAAACAACAATTGATACAACCTACTGCATCAATAACACCTCACTATCTAATGTGACAGTGATCAGAGACTGGAGCACCTGGGTTGTTGTCTTTCTTACTTTCTTTCATTTCATTTCATCACCATGTAGCTTACACATAATCCCCAAGGGCATCTTTTCTATAACCAAGGGAGTTATTGTTACCCTGTACTCAGATCAGACCCATTATAGAATGCAATGTACCCATTCACACGTAGACGTGATAAAACTTGAAGAAAAAATGACGAAAAAGGTTTCAAGCCTCAAGAATTTGAGTTATCAGAAGAGGCTTGAATCTGTGTTGCTGTACTCCATGTCATATAGGCTCCAGAGAAGAGACCTGTGCCTTTGCTTACCTCGGCCTCAGAGAATCAATTATCTGTGACCTGCTTTTTCTCAATAAGTCAGATAGTGTGGCTAATACTAGAGCAAGAGATCTCAAGCATCACCAGGAAATAAATAAAACTAAATGGAGGAATTTGTCACCCAGTGCC
This sequence comes from Protopterus annectens, assembly GCF_019279795.1. Classification (NCBI taxonomy): domain Eukaryota; kingdom Metazoa; phylum Chordata; order Ceratodontiformes; family Protopteridae; genus Protopterus; species Protopterus annectens. The sequence goes on from NC_056739.1 coordinate 1,629,545,975, forward strand.
TCCTCTTGCTTTGGAATAGGCTCTCCTTACATGTCAAGCAGTGTGATTTCCTGTCTGCTTTCAAACACAGCTTAGACAATTGAGTGGGTGCCTTAAATATACTCTGAAACTTACAGATACTGCCCTTCCTGAAAAGAGTGGTAAAGCCTGAGGGTGGTTATTGGCAAGGCACTCATGGCCTGTGGTCAAGTAGTCTTCTATTTATTTATTTATTGCATTTGTTTACCGGGATAAGTCCACTGGGCCTAAAAGAGCCCATTTTCAGTGGAGGCCCGGGGAGAAAAGCTCCAGCGAGATACAGAAAAAATATAAACATTAATTAGTACAGAAGCAGAAACAGTGTTACAGATAGTAAATATAGTGACATGTACAGAATATATACATAAAAGCAGGGATCTAGTTTGTTTGATTACAGCAATATATACAGAAAATATACATTAAAGCAGAATTCAATTAATTCCATCAGATTGGTATAAACAGAGATCAGTATTATTGTACCAGAATCAACAAGTGAAGATAAAAATAAATACGGAGAAAATATCATCAGTCAATAGTAGCAAAAGACATATGAGTTTAGTAATCATATAAGGAGAGTGAAGAGGTTAGGTTATAGAGGAGGAACTTAGCTGAGATGATTTTTCAGCATTTGTTTGAAGGTGGTGGTGCTGCCTGTGTTTCTTATAGAAGGCAGAAGTGAGTTCCATAGTTTGGCGACGGTGAAGGCATAGAGGAGTTGACCAGCAGGTAAGGTGGGCTTATCTACTTTTAGAAGTAGATGATTTGCAGATCTTAGATGCCTGCTGGAATGGTATTTGGCAAGTAGAATTGAGAGAGCAGGACAGTCTGCGGGTCTGTAGATTATTTTGTGCACAGTAGTTAGTTGGGTGAAAAAGAGATGGTGGGGGAGTTCCAGCCACCCTAATTGTTTCAGTGACTTACAATGGTGGGATGAGAATGTGGCCTTGGTGGCAAATTTTGCTATTCTATTGTAACACATAGCAAGTTTGGATTTTGTAGAATTTTGGATATTAGTGAGGAGAGGGGCACCGTAAAGGAGAAAGGGTAATAAAAAGGTAGTTGCAAGGGTTTGTCTAGTAGAGAGGCTAAGAAAGTGTTGGTGCCTGTAGAGCACACCAAGCTTTTGGTGTATTTTTTGATGTTTTTGTTTATGTGTAGGTCAAAGTTAAGGTTTTCATCTGTAATAATGCCTAGTAATTTAGTGTGTGGGACAACTTCTGTAGTGGTATTGTCTTGGGCTTGTATAGTGAAGAGTTTTTTATCAAATGGAGTGGTTTTCCTAGGAGTAAAAATTACTAATTTAGTTTTTTTGGATTTAGGGCAAGATGATTGTTAAGCATCCAAGATTCAGTAGATATTTATGACAGACCTCAATTGCAAAAACACTTGATTGTTTTGGTATAGCCCCTTCCTGTCATTTTTTTGTCTGAAAAATATAACACACAAAGAATTTGGTAGAAATATACTAACAAGATATCAGTGCTTAACTTGTTAGGAACTTGTAGCACTAACTGTAGGTTGTCTAAGTGATGAAGCCTACTACTTACGGATGCACAGAAAACTTAAGTTTTATGAAGATTTCACCCTTTGATTGTGCCCAGTCTTCCTGGTAAATCATTATCCATAACAAATGAAGACAACATGCATACTGTGCATGATGTATTTTCCTTTAATGGACATATACAATGTTAAGTTGTCTCTCTTGGGCATTTTAGTATTTAGCCTCCTAATGTATGCGCATTACTTGTACTTTTTCCCCTGAGGTCAGATTTGTTCCCATTTATCTATCTAAGCAACCTTATTAGAGCTTTCTTCCTTTAAGGGCCATACTAGGATAATAATAATAGAGAAAGAAAACAATATATCCAGAACAGTACATAAAAACAGAAAAAACATAGAAAGATACTATGTAACAGTCTGTGGGCATTTTTAAGCCTAGCTAAACAGAATTCTCTAGTGCTGCCTGTTTCCTTTTACAGATAGGAAATAGTCACATTGCAGTTTTGTATCACATAAGCATAGTCACGTTGCAGTTTTGTATCACATAAGCATCCTCTGTCTGTCAGAGACATATGTATCACCCAAGGATACATTTGTAGTTTCCAGTTCATTTGCCCAAATTGTGTTTGAGTTGGGTTAGGGAAGTACTTTGTTTGGGAGGCCTGTTCCAGAGCAGTGGAAGTCTCTATGAGATGTATCTGTCTCTCCAGCATTTCCTGTTTAGATTGTTGGAAAGATTAAAGTCCCTAGAATGGCTGTTTCTGATACTGTTGTTTTTGTGGATATGGAGCAGGTTCATTATTACAAGGTGGGAGGAGGTCTTAAATGTTAGGCAGAGGTCACTCCTTAGCATTCTATAGGAGACTGAGAATAGAAAGCGTGATCTGAGATGGCCCACATAATTCATATGTTGGACTCCCTAGATTCTTTTGGTAAGGCATTTCTGTAGACATTCGAGTTGAAGCATGTGCCTTTGCAGGTTCATACCAGAGGGAGCATTGCATTTAATGTCTTATAAAGGCAGAGTACAACAAGATAATAACCTCTCTGAACCTGGATGAAATGTCCTTATAAGTTGTGCTGTCTGAAATTACTTCATAACTGTAGTGGACATGTGTTGGTTAAAGGCCAGATTACTATCCACCAAGGGCCTTGGGGGCCTTTGTGGATAGTGATCCATCTTAGGAGGTGTGTTGTAATGTTGCAGTTTACAGGGGTGGATGATTTACCAAAGGAGACAATTATGCACTTTCTTGCATTTAGTTTGAACCCATGGTTCTTAACAATAATTATTTGTTTGTATGAGACCCTCCTGGAGAATGTTTGTTTCTTTGGGGGATTTTATAACTGCCCTGAGCTTGCAGTCATCCACAGACTTAGTCAGCCACAGCCCATTTGTATTGGCCTGGACATCGGAGAAGTGAATGCCAAATAGGAGCAGTCCTAATACTGATCCCTGGGGAACATCACATGCGACTGGCCTTTTAGTGGGGGAGGAGTCACCTATTCTTATCTCTTGCATCCCCTGTGAAAACTTGTTGGCTATCTGGTGGGTGGCATATGTGTTTATTTGTATTTTATTGGCTAAACTTAAGTGGGAAATAGTGTTGAATAACTTGTGCAAGTCCAAGTAGGCTGTATGAATTGATTTGGTCTCATCCATGGCCTCTATAACCTTCCCAAAGAGGTTCAGTGGGTTCAGCAGGCTTGATCTCCCCTTTACAAATCCAAACTAACTAGGGTGCAGTCTTTTTAAGTATATTCTTTGCAAGTAACGTCCATGACAATTATTTCCATGGCGTTACAGATTAGATCGATCAGATTAATGGTTCTGTAGTTTCCCAGGTTAGTATAAGGGCCACCCTTGTGCATCAGACTGACAGTTTCTGTCTTCCATTTCATGGGCACAAACCCAGTGTCAAGGCTGAGGTTTAAATAGCTTTGTTAGAAGATTGCACAAATTCTGTTTCAAGCTGTTTAGGGGTAACCTGGTATATTCTCAGGACCCACAGATGCTGTATTATTTGCCTTGGAGAGCTCCTTTTGGACATATACTCTGGTGTTAATAAGGGGTGGTATCCTTGTAGTGGTGACTGGGGAGGATGGTGGACTGAAGTTAGCTTTGAATTTATCCTCCAGTAAGTTTTCAACATCATATGGAACAATAAACATGATGCCATTTACCACCATTTCGGCCCACTGCTATGTATTACCTTTCAGCTACCTAACATAGCTGCAGAATATCTTATAGTTGTCTTTAGCTTGGGAAGCTATATTTTTGACTACACTCCTTATGTTCTTGTTAAGGTTTATGGTTGTGTTTTTTAATGTTTACTGTTTTTTTTCCCCTCTTATTGTACAGCTTGTTTATGGCTGTGGTCCACTAAGGTGGTTTATTTTTTGGAGATTTTATTTTGCTTCTTTCAAGTGGGAATACCTAGTGCTATATAGTGGCTGAAGTGGTGGTAGAATGCCTGGGAGAAGGGTTCAGCATGGACAGCTGAATTAGCATGTTTTTTTTTTTTTTTGGGGGGGTGGGGTACAAATCTTGCTAAGTCATCACTCCATAGCAGATAGTTTGCTTTAAAATTACTTTTGTACCTTCTTGGGTTTGAAGAGGCTTCCTATTCCAGTATAATTTCAAATGATACTAATTTTTAGTCTGTCCTTACTAAAGAGGATGATACACTGGCTTCCTTTATTTGTGAGGATCATGTCAAGGATGTTGTTTCCTCTTGCTTGAGTTTTGGTTAGTTGTTCCAGGATGCTCATGTTGATGAAATCCAGGAATTTCTGAGCCTGCCCATTTGAGGATGTGTAAGTTTCCCAGTTTATCGATGGTTGAAGTCTCCCAGAATTACTGTGTCAGCACCAATACTTAGTGGCTGAAGTTAGTTTAGGTATCTTGTGGGAATGCCTTGGGTCACAGAGTGGTGGGAATGCCTTGGGTCACAGAGTGGTATCTGTAGCTAGCAATGGTATGACAAGGGGTTTTGCCTGTGGTGGTTTGGATATGGAGAATTTTGAGCTCATCATGCTGCTTTACTAGCCTGGAGGTGTACTTATTGTTGATAAAGACTGAGACATCTCCACCTTGTTTCCTTTCCCGAATGTTACCTGGTCTAAAGGTATGCAAGGCATTATAGCCCTGCACTGCCATGGTGCTTTCATCTGCTTTAAACCACGTCTCAGTTACTGCACAGATGTCTGTGTCCCCCAGGGTGAGAAGAGTTTCTAGGGAGTGGAGTATTTTATTGAAACTTCTGACATTTAGCAGTACTGCCTTAATTTTGGTTTGAGTAGGTTTAGCTATATAGGTAGGTTTAGTAAGTTGACATTGCCTGATAAAGGCATAATGGGGGTATAGTTTTTCCAGTATTCGAAAGCCTAGAGGAGAGAGGTGCAGATCACCCTGGCAAGGTAGCACTGCCTGTCTACCTAAAGCTGACAGATATTGCATCCTCTTAGAATGACACCAGTGACTAAGCCAATTGTTAAAGTCAAACATTTTCTGCTGGTATTGTGGGTATTATGACATCATCCTTGGTGGGGTTACAATACTGCTCAGTGCTAGACAAATACTTGCCTGATAAACATAATCTGAGAGCTCTATCATGCCTGTCTTCATGTAGTCCAGGGAGGTACACCTCAGATCTTTTATGCCAACATGTACTATGAGCTAGTCATACTGGTACCTGCCATGCAGTGACTTGAATGCATGGGTGACCTGGCAAGTCCTGATGCCTGACAAGCAGGTAACCATCACCCTTTCCTTGCACAGCTTGCTGAGGTTACATCTATGTGTTACTATGGAGTCTCCTGTGACTAGTATATTAAATGTAGAGGTTGTCTGCTCAGTGGGTTTTGTTCCTGCTGCTTGGTGACTCCTGTTCTTATACGTGTTGGAGCATTTTGTATTAATGCTATTTGTATGTGTTGTTAGGTGATGCTAAGTGGGCATATTGTCTGTGTGACATTTAGGGGGCCTTAGTCTTTATGGTTTTGGAAGGTCTGTCATTAGTATCTCAGCATATGATTTAGTATGAGCATTATGTGAGTGTGGGAGTGATGTATAAACTGGCTTACTGCTGACAATCTTATTTCTAGTATTGTATGTGTGAGAGGTGTTTGCCTCAAGCAATAATAAGCACAGACATCTCTAACATAATGTGTTATGTTTTAGCCGCAGGTGGTCATCAGACAACATAAAGCGGTTCTTACTTTGCCTCGTTATACCCATCTCAATCAAATCAGGTTGGCTGTAGGAATTGTGGGAAAGTGTTGATCCATGGCTTTATCAGGATAGTATGACCAATGGGGTTTAGACTAGTCGGGCTAGGGAATTGGGAGGAGCATTTGACTGCTGAGGGTAGGAGCAGTGGATTTGGTGCTAAAGATCTGGACTGGAGTTGCAAGAGGACTGGTGCCTGAAGTGAACTATAAAAATAAAGTGCTGACACTTGGATAAACCAGAAAAATGCAGAGCAAAACCATGAAAGTATTCTGGCACCATGATGACCAAAGAGACCAGTGATTGTATACATTTATTGAATAAACTGCACAAAGATCGCATAATGGTTAAGGTGTTAACCTTGTAGACACAAGGTGCAGGGTTTGATTTTCACATGGAGTGATTGGCTAGGCTTAAAATGGCCCACAAGGGCAGTTAGCCTGGTATGAACATATGATAGTGAACCTATAATAGTGAACAAGTAAAAACTTTCACCTTACAAGGTTTCTTCAGCCCTTTTAAAATTGTCAATAAGCTTATTAGTACTAAAGTAGGAACATATAAATGTAATGCTTGTCATTTTTGTAATCATATGTTTACTGACAAGTCTTTTAAGCATCCTGTTAATAAAAACGGTTTTGTTATTAATACTTATGGCACATGCAATACTAGTGATCTTATATACATGGCATTATGCATAAAATACAATGCTTTCTGTATTGTAAAGACCAACAGAAAGTTAAAAGCGCGTATTTGTGATCGTCTCTCTGAAATATGCAGAGGTATAAATACTAGTGCCTTATATACTGTAAACACATAGCACATACTCTTTTAAGTTTTAATATTTCAGACTATTAATGAGAATAATAGAGGGGTGATTTATTGAATGAAACAGAAAACAAGAAAACAGATGGATAGCTCACTTTAGAGCACATGTCCCCCAGGACTTAATGAAACTTTGACAGTGAAACCAATTTTAAAAGCTTTAAGAAATAAAATTAGATGACTGTCACTTTAAATGTTAGATTTTTTTATGTCATGTGGTTTTAATTGTTTTAATTGTCTTTACTATTTAAATGCTGTAATATGATTTTTTTTGTCATTTGCCCGAAGAAGCCTTGTAAGGTGAAAGTTTTTACTTGTGCAGTTTATTCAATAAATATATACAATCACTGCTCTCTTTGGTCATGATGGTGCTAGAATACCTGAAGTGAACTATTTAGGATGCCAGAGTTTTGAGTGAATTATACAGGCAGTCAGTTATATGGATCACTGAGGGCTAGGGACCATGTCTTTTTATATAATAAAATAAAATAAAATAAAAAGGAATCTCATACTTTTCACTGAATGAGTATCATGGGATGTTTAACATCCTACATCAGCAGTCACATTGAAGCATTAACATATCCTACAAATTACAGCACCACAACCATGGATCCCCAACACATAATTATGATAACAACAAAGGAAAACTAACGTAAGACTTTCTGAGCTTTTACATTAAGGAGATAAATTATCTCATTTTTCTGTTTGACATAAAATAGATATAAAAGCATGTCATGCCATAAGATATATTTGTATTATGCATATATTATATCAAAATGACTCAAAACAGTATTACAGCATTGTGGAATTAATTCAGGTACAGTAGCCCCATTTATAATATTGTTTTCATTGTGTGCTAGCAGCACTGATCATTAGGACCATGACATATAGCACTTTAAAGAAGTGAGAATGTACAGTTAGTTGTGAAAATAGCATCAAATCGACAAGATGCACAGTTCAGTACCATGCTGCTGTTAACTACAGAACAAGGCACCTATGTGTCTAATGGGGTTCCCCTTCACAAGATCGAATGGATGGAAGCTCGAAATTCATAATCTCGAGACCAGAATCTCGAACTTCCATTCACTTGAAATTGTGAATGGGAGCCTTATGTTTAAAAAAATTAAAAGTTAACTTACCTTATTGCAGGGGGCCAGGTCCCCCTGTACCCTAGCAGTTTAAATGTGAATGTTCTGTGACTGCACTATAGCGTAGGAATGGAAAATCTTTTGTTTTGCGCTTACGCGTATAGTGCGGAATGGGAGATTTCCCTTTCCTTCACTATAGTGCGATCTCGGAGTAGGTATATTTAAGTAGGTGGGGTTTGTGGGGGGTGCAGGGGGACAAAGCCCCCCTGCGAAAACATTTGAAAGGTGTTAATTTTTTTTGTCCCTTTCATATGTTCGAGTTTCTTTAAATTCGAGATTCTGGTTTCGAGTGTATGACTTTCGAGTTTAGAGAAATTTGATCATATGAAGGGGAACTTGTCTAATGGACACAGATAACCTGTAAATGGTTTATCTCCTAGGCCCATGCTTACACTTATCAAGGGTATCGGGACTTTTCAGAGATTTGGGATGCAGGGCTAAGCTTAAAAAGGCCCTTGTGGTTGTTAGCCTAGTAAACACCTATGAACAAGCACTAACTTGTATAAAACAGTATTATTTTAAAACACGGAATATAAACTTTGTGAAGGGATATTACCACAATTAGGAAATTTTGGTTTGACATGTTTTTACCCCCATTTTTCAATAAAAGTCAACAAAATGTTTACATTCACATTTACTTTTATATTTACGTGCCCGAAGACAGCATAAAAGAGCAGAGAAAAATGCTTAAATGTAAATCAGTACTGTAATACACGCTACAGTACTGTTTGGGACCTCATCATTCTGTTTGGCTTATTTGTTTCTCTTCTGATATTATTGTCTTCAGATGCATAGTCAAACAACTTCCCTTTTTCCCAGAGGTTCTTCAAAATCTCTTGAGTCGAGGTACTATTCGGGAGGTGCCTGTGTCCCAAAGGGGGAAAAGGTTCTACTCCAGACTGTTTCTACTGCCCAGAAAAGAGGGCACTTGGAGACCTATTCTAGACCTGTCTCATCTAAAAACTTAAAGTGCCCTCCTTTTGGATGTTATCCCTTCAGGTTCTGTTTCCTCGCTTGCTCCCTCAGGCCTGTATGGTGTCTGTGGATCTCAGGGATGCTTATCTCCATATTCCAATCCATCCTCTTTTCAATGCATCCTTGGCCTTTCTACTGCCCCATAGGTATTCACCAAATGCCTTGCTCCTGTGATTGCCTTTAGCAGGCTTTGAGGGATCCAGATATTTCCTTGCTTAGATAAACTGTTGATTCAGGCATCGTCTCCAGAGATCCTTTTGCGAAATCTTCATTCTTCTGTTTCCCTTCATCAGAGCCTGAGGTTCACTGTAAATTTCAAGGAGTCTTGTCTAACTTCCTTCTCATGATCATGTTTTTCTGGGTTGCAGGATTCAGACGGTGCTGGTGCTTGCATCCCTGCCCCCTCCAGAGGCCTTAACTGTCATTTCTTTCTTTCACACTCTTCTTCCACTGCCTTCCATTATCACCAGGGAGTTTCTGACAGCTCTGGGTTTCATGGCATCCACCATTCTGATGCTCCCTTTGGTGGCCAAACTTCACATGAGGAACCTTCAGTGTGTTTTGAAGTCAGTGTAGCTCCAACATACACATCCTGTAGTCTTTATGGTTTATCTTTTTCCTTGTCTCAGACAGGAACTTCACTGGTGGATTCAGCAACTGTTTCTGAATCCAAGGATTCCTTTTCAGCCCCCTCTTCCCTCTCAGGAATTATTCACAGACACTTCAGACATGGGATGGGGGGTGACATTTGGCTCCCTGAAGGTACAGGGGGTGTGGCACCTCGTCAGCAGAAGGAGCACATCAGTGTCAAAGAGATGAGAGCTCTTCTGCTGGCTCTTCAGGCCTTTTATCCTCTTTTCTGTCCAGCCCTTTCAAGGTTTTCACAGACAGTACCACAGTGATGTGGTATATCAACAAACAGGGAGGAACGAGATATTATCTTCTTTGCTAGTTGGCACTTCTGGTATGGTATTTTGCTGTTAAGTGTCACGTGACTCTTCAGGCAGTTTATATCCCTTCTGATGAAAAGGTTGGGGCAGATACTCTAAACAGGTCCTTAACTTAGTCTCATGTATAGATGCTTCACAAGGATGTGTTTTTGGACATTATCCACCAGTGGGGTACTCCTCAAGCAGATGTTTTTACTTCCACTCTGAACAGACAAATTCCTCTGTTTTGTGCCAGAGTCCCAGGTCCTCTGGTATGGAAGGTGGATGTCCTCTCATTTTCTTGGACTAGGATGTTTCTTTATGCATTCCCTCCCCTTCCTCGAATTCCAAAAGTTCTGTTCAAAATCAACAAGATGCTTCAAAAGTCTTGTTGGTGACTCCCTTTTGGATGCAACAGCACAGGTTCCCTCTGTTTCTGCATCTAGCCAAGGGCAGTCATCACAAGTTACCTCACAGTGAGGATCTAATCATACAAGACAAGGGATCTGTCATCCATCCCCACCTGTCCACACTTTAGCTGACACCATTGGTGATAGGATTTTGATTCCTCATAGACACCTGTTTTCAGAGGACTGTATGTCCTGGAGGAGGCCAGGAAACCTACTGCTAGGAAATCCTACTTCTCCAAATGGAAGAGGTTTTCTATTTGGTGTCTCTCTCGCATCCTGTACTCACTTACTGTGGATGTTCCTTTGGTTCTCTCTTATTTGTGTGAGTTGCTCAGTGCTGATTTGACCTATTCATCTATTAAGGCCAAATTATCAACTATCTCTGCTTGTTTACCTTTTTCTTCTCTAGCTTATATATTTGAGGTAAAACAATTTCTTAAAGGTATCCTTTTTATTAATCATCCCAGGAAGCCTGATCCTACTCCCTGGGATCTTAACTTTGTTTTGGAGAAATTGACTCAGGCTTCTTTTGAACCTGCTGCTTCAGCCTCCTTGCGTCATTCATCCTGGAAAAATTCTTTTGTTAGGTCTTACTTCTGTCAGACGGGTGTCTGAGTTGCAGGACCTTATGGCTTGTCCTCCTTTTTGATCTTTCATGAGAACAGAGTGTCCTTGCGCACTGATCCTTCTTTTATGCCTAAAATGGTTAATCAGCTTTCACTTAACCAGTCTAGTAATCTGCCTGCTTTTTACCCCTCTCCGCAAGATGACAGTAAGTGGGTGCTCATACTTTTGGATGTGCATAGGCAACTCAGGGTTTATTTAACTCGGACTAAGGCTATCAGAAAATCTGATCAGTTATTTGTTTCTTTTCATCCTAGATCTTTGGGACTTGCTGTGTCCAAGCAAACAATTTCTTCTTGGATTTCTAAGGCTAGATTTCTAAGGCTATTTCCTTTTGTTACACTTTTCATGGCAAGAGGCTTCCTTCTTAGGTTAAGGTTCATTCTGATAGAGCTGTAGCTTCTTCTGGTGTTTTTTTTCAAGGGCTTAGATACTACCTCTATTGTTGAAGCAGCTACCTGGACCTCAGTGCATACCTTTACCAAGCACTACAAGTTAGATGGTATCTCTAGAGCTAGGTCTGGTTTTGCTAGTTCCATTCTTCATGGCTTTTTACGGGAGTCTTCTGCTCCTTCCCCCTCCCCAGTTTCCTCATGTGCTTTGGCACTCTCCCATATGATAATGAATACTGCAGCAGTGAATGTAAGGGCATAGTACAGTTGTGTAAACTCTTACTATAACAGTAGATGTCCTTGCTTTCACTGCTGCAGTATTCGCTCCCTTCCTAGTCTGTTGCCTTCCTGGATGTGCTGATTACCTATTAGGTTCCTTGGACTGGCAATCAGTTCTGTTTATGGTAGGCCTGAACATCACCTTTATGCCCTGTGCTGTGCAAGGAGCATTTGGGTGACATTCATCATACCTTTTAAATAAGCAACAAGTAGTCTTTGGTAGACTGGCTGGACTTTTGGGCTTCCACAGCAGGGAATCCCCATATGTTAATGAATACTGCAGCAGTGAAGGCAAAGACATCTACCATTATGGTAAGATTTTACACAACTGTACTTTATTCACAGAGGGTGGTGAATAATTGGAATAGGCTTTAGTATCAAAAAAACAAAGCCAAATTTAAGAATACAGCAGACTGACATAAAAAACTTTGAGGACTGGGGAGAGGGAAAAATTTAAAGTGAACTGTGGTTAACCGTAAGCTGTAACACATTCAGTAGGTCAGGAAATGACAAGACTAGATAACCCAAAAGTTCATGCTCTGCCATCAGAATCTGTGTTTCTGTGTTGGTACATGTCTTAATATAAATACGTAAATACATTGCATCTACCATGATAAAGCCTTTTTTCCTCTAATAGCATTTATGTGTTGTAATATATTTTTTTACATTTTTTATTTAAAAGATGGAGATGGAATCTCATACCACATCAATAAAATTAAATAGAATTTTCTTGTGGGGATATTTAATTTTTTGTTAAGTATAGTTTCTGAAATTGCTCTGCAAAGTAAATACAAGAGAAACTGCAGATGGCAGCGATACACTTATGATACAATTAGTCATATTGCCCTGTATTGTTTAGGGCATTACAGTGAAACTATTCAGTCATTTTACATGCTATGTAACAAAACATGGCTGAAGAGCTTTTCTAAATATGAATGAATAGAGTGACATGACAAGAAATTTAGAAACTGTACACTAGGTTCCAGATGTGTGCTATCTTCTATGTGGAATGTAATTGTAGAAGCAGTTGCAAAAGTTGGAATAACAAAGTTAAATGTGACCCTTTTCTTTAACAGGATCTTTGGTATGGTAAACAGGGAAGCCCACTATGGTTGTTACATTTTTGTATTTTAGTAAAGTCTGTGACATAGCACTTCACAGGGATAGTGATGTAGTTAAAGGTTGTGTGTAGTCTCTAAGTAATAAGACAGAGCGGAGATTAGTGACTGACTGGTAACAGATAGTGGCAGTTAGGCACCATCTGTTAAAAATCTAGGGCCTTTCCTGTTTTACTATATTTGTCTTGGATATTACATGGATGTTGGGGACCAACATCAGTTGTTTTGTTAATGACATCAAATTCAGTGTAGTAGTGATGGATTGAAGGCTAGTCTTCATTGAGCAATTACACGACTTGCAGTGTCATGTTAGTTGGCATCTGGGATTTACTGTAAAAATGTACAAGGTTATGCAATTTGGTCTGAGGAACCTAGGAAAAAAATGAATATTTTGAAGGATAGCCCTAGGGTGAACAGAGAAAGAAGATTATTTGTGAGCCACAGCTACTGCAGGAGTCAGTTATCCAGTGTATGTGAAAAGGTGGTGGTGAAATCCAGCAGGATACTAAAGTGTATAACTTCTGGAACAGATTTTAGTGATACTGATGCTTTCGTTACATCAGAGGTATGGATTACTTTCCAGTAGTGCATCCATACAGAGTAAGGGAGATTAGGCTGGCAAATAGAATGACAAGGAAGGTGGATTCAGGGCTGAGTAAAGGAAATACTATTTGAAGAGAGGGAAGATAATTTTCAGACCACATCAGAGGCAGAGGAGGAATGCAGGTCAGTCAAGAGATTCTAGGATATTTGGGGCAGTGGAAGGCTATTTTGTGTAGTGGTGGTGAAGTTTTACTAGCTCTAGCTGCAGTGTTATCTCATAGGAGATTACTAGGCTATCGACCTGGAGGTCATTTTAAGGCTAGCCGTTTCAACCCAATATTGGGTACTAGTCACTACCCAGGATTGCATTTAGTGGTAACTGCCCATTTGCAGGAGGGTTGTGGGCACTATCCCCAGTAAGTATTTACGGTGCCCCATCCACTCATCCAGGTTCCTCTTAAACAGTGTCATAAAGTTGCTCTGTTTCACATGAGTTGTTAGCCTGTTCCAAAGACATGGCAGTTGCTGGGAAATAAATCTGTCCCTCCAGCATGTCCTATTTAAGTCGCAGGCCATATTTAAGTCCCTGGAATGGGTGGCCCTAGACTCATATGATTTATGGATATGCAGTAAGTTCATTAGGTTTGGGTCTTGGGTTGCTCTGTAGGCCAGGCATAAGTCTCCCGTAAGAAGTCTATACAATATGGAGTATAGTGACAGAGATTTTAGTTGGTTCATGTAAGGCACATGCTGAAGGCCCTTTATCTTCTATGTTACAAACCTCTGAGGTCTCTCTAATTGCTGTAGGTGCTTAGGATGGTACATATTGAATAGGCCAGATAAGTGCTTGGTATAGGGGGGTTATAACTGCTTTTGCTCTTGAGGCGATGCCTTTACTAATCAAGTTAGCTATGTTGAAAGCTTTCCTTACAATGGTAGACATGTGGTTGTCAAAGTTAAGGTCGTGGTCAACCTGTGATTCCAGGTCCCTTACTATTTCATAGGTACCTAAGGTATTGTTATTGATTTGATAGTGTGAAGGGAAATTATTTGTGCCAAAGGGAATGATGGTGCATTTCTTTGCATTTAGTTTAAGACCGTGATTAATACATCAGTCTTTGGTCTGTGTGAGACCATCCTGGAGTATACTGACATCATTTACGAATTCAATAATTGCACTTAGTTTGCAGTCGTCTGCAAACTTGGTCAGCCACAACCCTTTAGTTTTGACCTGAACTTCTGAGAAGTATAAACAAAACAATAGGGGGCCCAGCACACTGATCTTTGTGGCACCCTGCTGGTTGATGTGGAGTCACTTTGATAGTGTGTGTCCAGTTTGTGAGCCATCTTACACGAAAGTGGTTTACGTTCAGTTTGCTAAGTTTATCGGTAATGCCTGAATGCGGGATTATGTCGAAAGCCTTTGTCAAGTCGAGGTATGCTGTGTGCACAGATTTGCCCACATAAATTGCCTTGGTCACACTTTCACAGAAATCCACCAGATTTAAAAGGCAGCATTTGCCCTTCATGAAGCCGAAGTGGGTAGGATCCATGGTTTGGAGGTCACCTATGTCTTTATTTATGACATCCATAATGATACGTTCCATGGCCTTACAGATGAGTCTGGTCAGGCTTATGGGTCTGTAACTCCCCCAGGTCTGTTGCTAGGCCACCTTTGTGGAGGGGAATAACTGTAACTGTTCTACATTCTGCAGGAACAAAGCCTGTGGTTAGGCTGTGATTGAAATGATTACTTAGTGGTGATGCTAGTTTATGTTTTAGCATGTTTGGAAGACAGCCTGGTATGTCATCTGGTCCCATAGAAGCCATGTTCTATGCCTTGGGCAGGAAGTTGAGAACCTACTCTTCGGATATATATAAGGTGGGGGGGTTGGGGGAGGGTTTGTTGTAAGTTAGGAGGGGATAAGGGAGTGAAACTTTTGCCAGACCTATCTGCTAGCAGGTTCTCTGTCCCTGTGGAGTCAATGTGTGTGATACCGTTGGCCACCAGTTCTGCACATGTTTGAGTCCTACACTTTAGGTTACATAGATGGCTGTAAAAGGCCTAATGGTTATGCTTGGCAGTATTTGCTAGGTTTCTCTCAAAGGAACTCTTGGATTTGACAAGTTGTTTTATTTGCCTGTTAAGGCTGAGGAGGTTTCTTTTCCATTATTGGGTCCTTGTCTCTATTTTCTTGGACAACAACTTTTTGCATTTATTGTTGGTACTAGAAGTCCACCATGGCAGCTTGATTTAACTTGGGGCTCTGGCTTTGATTCTTTCTGGTACAGCTGGTTTATATACTTATGCAAGTGATTGTACAGGGCTTTAGTGTAAGCTTCAGCGTAGTTTCCACTTTCAGTTTTGGGGTGGTGCCTAGAATGCGTTTATACCTTCACCTAGGAGGGCATAGTTTGCCTAAATGAAGTTTTTTAGTCTGATTTTACCCTTTGTGAGTTTTGGTGTTAGTATCAGTTTGAAGATGACTGATTTGTGATCAGTTTTAAATAATGAGGGTCCAACAGCTGCAGCAGTGCACCTGTTTGAGATGTTGGCGAGGACCAGATCTAGAGTGTTTGCTCCTCTTCTCAAGGTATGGACAATTTGCTCCAGGGCATTTGAATTTACAAAGTCAAGGAACTTTTTTGCTAGTGAGTTTGGGCTAGAGTAGGTTTCCCAGTTGATTGTGGGATAATTGAAATTTCCCATAACTAGTGTGTTCGGTAAAATTTGGATTGTCTTCAGTTTGGTTAAGTAGGCTTCGTGGGTGTCGTGACCCATGGAGGGGGATCTATAATGGGCTAGGACTTGAATAGGGGTCTTACCCACAGTAACCTGAGCCTGGAGTAACTCCATGGAGTTGTCCAGTCTAACTAGATGTGAGGTGAATTTATTTCTAATATATATTGAAACACTGCCTCCTTTGGTTTTCACACATTCATTTTGCGGTCTAAAAGTGTGGAAGGCATTGGAGCCTTGCAGGGCTGGGGTACTCTCTGAGGCCTTAAACCAGGTTTCTGTGACTGCACAGACATCTTCATCTCCTAGTGATAGAAGTGCTTCCAGGGAGTGCAGTTTTTGGTTTAAGCTCCTAGCATTTAGCAGCATAACTCTTATTTTGTTCTGATTGGTTAATTTCACATAGGTAATGTTGTTTTCGAGAGCTTGCCTAAAAAGGCACTGTGGGGCGGCAAGAGCTTTTACCAGCAGCTGAAAGCCTAGGGGTGCCAGGTACAAACTGTCTCTAGCAAAGCAGGGGGAGGTTGTCAACCCTGCATTCCCAGGCAGACAGGAACTGGATCCCCTTGGAATGACATCAAAAACTAAGCAAATTATTGAAATCAGTCATTTTTTGTTTATACTGTGGCATCATTCTAGGTGAGTATAGTATGCTGCTCAAGGCTAGGGACATACCTGCCTGGGACACTTACTCAAAGAGCTCGACCATGTCTCTCTTCATGTAGTCCAGTGAGGTACATCTCAGGTCATTCACACCAACATGAACTATGAAAGAGTTATGAGGGTACTCATTGCTGAGAGACCTGAGTGCATGCATGATTTGGCGAATCCTGGCATTGGAGATGCAGCTAGAGTATACACAACCTGGTGACTGGGACATCCGTGTGTCTCACTATTGAGTCTCCAATGACAAGAAAACTTTTTTTTTTGAGTGTTACGCCTTATGGGCTTGGTGGGTTGACACTGATGTTGCTAAGTGTCATGGGTGCTGTGGAGACTGTTAGTTGTAGCAGACTTGTATTTTGGAGGTCTCTGGTGTTTTGGTATGTTTTTTGAGAGAACCTCAGCGTATGCGGATTTCTGTGTTTAATGCATACTGTGTGTATGAGTAATGGTACTATGTGAACATGTAGTGGTGGATGAGTTGACAACCTCCTCAGTGTTACTGTTTTGAGTGAGAGAGAGCCTGGATTCTAGATTCTTGGTGTAAATACATCTCTTGCACTTTGTACTAGTCTGTGTTATTAGTAGAAGGTTGTCTGTGTACTAGTCTGTGTTATTAGTAGAAGGTTGTCTGTGTACATGAGACAATTGCTACACTGCCTCAAGAGACCCAAGTCAACAACGTTAGCAGGAGAGATAAGGGTAGTCCAACTGTCCATAATGCTAGGTTGAAGACTGTTGTCACTAGGAGTGGCTTTTCAGAAATGATCACGGAGAAGCTTGACAAATGGATATTTCTGCTGGGGTTTAAGGGAAAATTTGTTAAATTTAACTGTCTGGCTTTGGTGCACAGTTGTGCAGTAGTGACTGATGCGCAAATAAGCAGAAATCTGCTCGGATGCAGGGCCTAAATACCAGAAGCTAAAACTTGAAAAAAAACTCTAACAAACTTCAAAACAACAAATGATGATGGTTATTCCAAATCCTACACAGGCTCCCCTTTACCAGTCAGGTGCCAATCAAACACAATTCTCTCACAAAAGTGCTGATAGGCCCCTTCCAATCCAAAATGGCTTGGAAAACATGCTCAGAACAAACAAACCACTACAAACAGTTCCAGAAGCAGCAGGCCTGGATCTGGACTATGCTACAGCTACTAGCTACCCTAGTTTCAGCAGGTATCTTCATTTCTTTGTTAATTTATATTTTAATTAAGCAGTAATAAGTAGTAGGGGGTGAGGGTTTGTGTAATAATTACACATAAGTGCTGGCATTAGGCCAAGTGAAACTCTCTCATGGTCTGAAACACTGGAATAATGCATTTTTCTGTTTATGGCAATGTATTATAAAGTTTGTTTCTGGTCTGGTAATGGCAGCAGGCTCAGAACTTAAATGTTTGTTTCTGACTAGCACGTCTTTAAATAAGGAAGTGCATTTTACCCATAATAGAAGTTGTAGTTTATACAGACAATAATTATGCAAATAGTGTTCACACTTTAGGCTAACAAAATCTTTTTGTACTTGATATTTAATATATTATTATGTGCCCACCTGTACAATTTACATTTAAAAATTGCTAACTTTTTCATTTTGTTTTTAATTTCCAGTTTTAAAATCCATAGTTGAAACAGCCCTTTATAAATATTATTCTAGCTTGGCTGTTTGTGCAGCATAGAGGAACGTTAGCAGATTGATAGATCATATGAAGATTAATCTACATGTCACGTGAATATGTATCTTAGTAAATGCGGCTCTTCAAATAAAGAGCATGCATTTTTTCCCTGAAGACCAAAATAGAGCTGAAGGTAATCTAGTTATCCTGATTGCTTGAGAAGGGCCAGTAGTATGAACAATACAATAAGTAAAGCAGTAGTATGACTACTGTCCCAAAATAAAGTGTTTTTTGCAAAATTATGTTGTAAAATGTGAAAAATTATAATGCATAATTTGTCAGAGGTCTGGTCTTTTTGTTTCAAGCCATGCAGATAACAAATTGACCAAGGACGACATTTAAAAATATGTTAAGCATTAATTATGATACATTATGGCAGTTAAGACCATCATTTAGAACAATAAAACAAGAGAAACCCAAGTATAATGTAATTTGTATATAATTATGGTTAGGTTTATTCTTTTTTAACACTTTTTTAAATCATCTTTAAAAAGTTAAGAAAGTTCAGTTGCAGATTTGCTGTTCTGAACTGTTTGGAAGTTTCTAGAAGGCCAGTGCTTGCTTGGGCTAAAGGGAAGTCTCTGTGTTCACCAGTGGGAGTGGTTAACACTGAACATCCTGCCTGTCCCTGGAGTAGTAGTTACTACCTAGAAGCTGTAGTTTTCTGTCTCTCTACCAGGCTGCCTCGTGGTTTTGTTTTCTCATTGGCTGGGCTCTTTTTGCTGAAGCACTGAAGGGAGACCAAGGGAAAAGACACCTGAGAAAAAATTTTAAGTATTTTTTCTGTATTTTTTTTTTTTTTTTTTTTAAGTTTTTTTTACTTTTTGGCATTTTTACTTTTTTTTTTTTTAGTTTTTTTTTTTTTTAAGTTTTTGGGAACACAGTAACATCCTTTACCTGTTTACTGCATTTTGCTTTGCATCTGTTGCACTTTTTTTTTTTTTTTTTTTCTCTTTTTACCTGATTTTTGGCCTTTATCACTCAATCCTAAGTGTCATTTCATTTATTATTACGATTATTTTGCTGCTTTTGTGTATCTCCTCCTTCCTTACTAAAAAACAAAAAAAAAAAGAAAAAAAAAATCTTGCCTTTTTCCCACTTTCTGAATGGCCATTTTGGGTCAATTCTAAACCCCTTAATCTCTCTCTCTTAAAACCCTACAACTCTCTTTTTGCGCACTGAGCAGCGTCGGGCAGCGCCGCCTAAACAGGTTTAAACTATTCCAGGCTCTACAAAGTTTGCTCTTCACTTTTTCCCTTCGAACTGTTCAAACTCTCAAAGTAATCACTCTATTCTCTTTCTAAAGCCCTGCACTTGCTCAGCTCTTATAAGGAAACACTAACTAACTAAAGCACTACACCCTCCTTGACTTCTCATAAATATTAGACTCCTGATTGGTCCTTCCTGATCAAGTGAAAAATCATTTCCCTTTCCTAATCTGATCAGGAAAAAAACAGTTCCCTATACTAATCTGGTATGTCCAAGGGTCAGTTTCAAGGTTACTTTCCAGTCCAGCTGGTGAATCTGGGAATTTTGAGGCAATGTTACAATTGCCTTATGTACACAGACAACCCTCTCCTCCTTCCAACAAACTCTAATACATGTGAGAGATGCAGTTACACAGCTAAACTGGAGGCAGAGATCTCTCAACCCAAGACTGGCACAGTCAGTCAGGAGGAAAAGGTAACCACCCACACCACAAATCCAGTCTCACACAGACCTATTGCATCTGCATACCCAACACATAAACACACAAAAACATACTTGGAGGCTCTAAATAAAAATCTGCCTAAACAGCAAAGACCTCCTAAGCAGATATCCAAGCAACAGCCACCCCTCAACAATGTCCACAAATCACATATATCACAAAATCAGTGTGCCTCACCGTCACAGCCCTTAAGGCCAAACAACACACCAAATACACTTGTTATAGGGGACTCTATTGTCCGGCACACTGCCGTCCCGCTCACCAGACTAAACAAGGAGAAGGTCACTGTAAGCTGCCTGTCGGGTGGCTGGATCCGCCACATAACGCAAGCACTCAGGTCACTCCAAAGCAAGTACAAGTATGACTCTGTCATTGTCCATGCTGGTGTGAATGACCTGAGACATACCTCCCTGGACTACATGAAAAGAGACATAGAGGAGCTCTCTGACCATGTAGCCCAGGCTGGTATGACCCTGACCTTGAGTAGCATCTTGCCCTCACCAAGAATGATGTCACAGTATAAAGACAAAATGATCAGTTTCAACAATTGGCTAAAGTATTGGTGTCATTCAAAGGGGATCCAGTGTCTGTCAGCCTGGGATGACATGCTCGACAAGCCACGTTGCCGCTTAGGGACGGCTTGCACCTGTCACCCTTAGGCTTTCGTATACTGGCCAAGGCTCTTGCCACCCCCATAGTGCCTTTTTTAGGCAAGGCTTAAAGGACAAACCCACCTCCATAGACAACCCAAAGATAAAAAACTAAAGGTGATGCCACTCAATGCCAGAAGTCTAAACCTCAAGATGCACGCACTCGAGACTCTCCTCAGTATGGAGAAAATCGATGTCTGTGCAGTAACAGAAACCTGGTTCAAGGCTCCTGAGAGCACCCCAGCACTACCAGGTTATAACTCTTACCATGCATTTTGGTCCCAAAACTCGCACCGAAGCACAAAAGGAGGGGGAGTATGTATATTCATCAAAGATACCTACACCTCCAGGTTAGTGGCACTGTACGAAGCATCGGAAACCATCCATGTGCAACTAACAGCAGGCAAAACTGCCTTTCAGTTTGTAGCCTGCTACAGAACACCCTTCCTATTACAGGAACCCCACTTGGCATTTCTGAGAAGACTGGAGAATATGAAGGTCTCTCCAAACACTATGTTATTGGGTGACTTCAACTACCCAAACATTGACTGGGAAAACTACTCAAGCCCAAACACCCTCGCTCAACGGTTCCTTGAATTTATAAATTCTAACGCAATGGAACAACTGGTCACCACTCCCACAAGAGGGAACAACATATTGGACCTGGTCATCACCAACATGGGGACTCTATGTTCCACACCAGAGGTAAACCCCTCATTGGTAAGATCAGAACATAAACAAATTTCCCTGGACATCCATATCCCGTCCCCACCCCCAGCCAAGGAAATCACTGTAAAGAATTTCTCAAAAGCCAACTTTGCACTTCTCAAGACTGAGGTGGAATCCTTCAAAGCCCCTGGGCCAGAGGATAATACAGCCCAATCCACAGAATCCTTTACAAATGCATTCTATGAGCACCTGCAGGAATGCATGGACTGTGCTATCCCAAATAAAACCAAGACTCACTCCTCCAAAAACAGGAGACCGGTCTGGTGGACCCCGGCTATAAATAAGCTATACAACAGAAGAAGGAAGCTACTACATGACAGAGCAAAATCTCAAAAAGGGAAGGCATCTCTGATCAGTATTAGCAAGAAACTTCTATCCCTCATAAAATCATCAAAGGCCAGTTTCGAAAGAAAAATTGCCCTAGACACTAAAGATAATCACAAGGCCTTCTTTAGTTATGTCAGGAACATGGGCGGAAACTCCCAGATATGCTCTGAATTGTTGCATAACGGTACAAAATATACCGAACCTACAGACATAGCCAACATCCTGGCAGACAAATTCAGTGCAGACTTCTCCCCCCTTTCCCCCCAAAGGAGCAAACGCCTATCCCAACTGAATGTAACCTCCCTGACATCACAGATGCACAGGTGAAAGCTGGCCTCTCCAAAGCAAAAACACAGTATCTATGGGACAGGATGGTGTCCCAGGCTGTGTCTTACACGAGCTCCAAGAAGAACTGAACCCTCACATTAAGTCACTGTTCAAACTTAGCCTTACTACAGGATATGTACCCAAAGAATGGTGTACAGCTACAGTGGTCCCACTCCACAAAGGTGGTGCCACAACGGACCCCGGAAACTATCACCCCATAAGCCTGACTAGTCTGGTCTGTAAAGCTATGGAATGTATTATCATGGAACTCATAAACAAAGACATTGGGAGCCTCCAGATACTGGACCCTACCCAATTCGGCTTTAAGGGCAGATCTTGCCTCTTAAACCTAGTTGATTTCTTTGAAACAGTTACCAAAGCCATAGATGAGGGCAAGGTAGTCCACACAGCCTACCTGAACCTCGCAAAAGCCTTCGACACAATACCCCGCTCGGGCATCATAAATAAGCTTACCAGCTTAAATATTAACCCCTATATCACAAGATGGGTTGCAAACTGGCTCAGAGATAGAACCCACATGGTCAGAATCGCAGGTGCCATGTCCGAATCCAAACCAGTTACAAGTGGCGTCCCAAGGGGCTCAGTTCTGGGACCTCTCTTGTTCGGTATATACTTCTCTGAGGTTCAGGCTAACACAAGGGGATTATGGCTGACAAAGTTCACAGATGACTGCAAACTGGGGGCCATAATCGAATCTCCAGCTGACACAAGCATCCTCCAAAAGGGTCTCACAGAGACGGATGCTTGGTGCCAGAGCCACGCCCTCAAGCTAAATGCTAAAAAGTGCATAGTCATCCCCCTTGCGAAAAACAAGGTGCCCACAAATTACCACATAGGTGGTAATCCATTAATCTGGAAGAAGTAATTAGAGATTTGGGGACCAACGTAGATAGTAATCTCTCCTTTGATAATCACATTGCCAAAGTGGTTAGAAAGACCTTCTATATAGCCCACCTTATCACGAAAGGGTTCGCATCTAGATCAAGAGAGGTCATTGTGTCCCTCTACTCGTCACTCATCAGGCCCATAATTGAATACAATGCCCCTTTTGGGATGTACCTTACCCGACACCTGCAGCAACTGGAGAGACCCCAAAAGTACCTCACCAAGAGGATCATGGGCTACAAACAGATGTCCTATGCAGCTCAACTAAAGAAACTCCAGCTCTACTCAGTTGCTTACCGCCTGCTCAGAGGCGATCTATGCCTGACGTACAAAGCCATGTCAAACCCAGAATTAATGGACATGTTCCACCTCAAAAAATCCAAGTCCCTTGGAGCTACATGCTCCAGGGACCTAAATCTCAACACAAAAATAAATAGAACATGCTGGAGGGACAGATTCATTTCCCAGAGGCTTCCCTCACTCTGGAATAGAATCACAGTTCATGTTAGACATAGTCCCTCGCTGACCCTCTTCAAGCGAAATTTGGACGCGTTGATGGGAAATCACAAATTCACCCCTGGGATCTCTCCTGTGTCCCTGCTAGACAGAGGCACAGTAAACTAATCTTAAAAGGGTACCTTCTGTGACCTACTTTACAGAGGCACAGTAGGCTAATCTAATAGGGAGGCGGAAGCCAAATACACTCTTGCTAGACTTATAAATGCCCTAGGGCAGATAGCCTAGTATCTACCTATGAACCTATAATCTGCAGCATAGTTTTGTAGACATTAATAGAAAAGGAAACAGACTGTAACAGTTTACTTTGCTATTGTCCTTTCATTTGAACAATTTTCATTCACTCTAACATTACATAAGTTGCAATTTACTACCTTTCCTTAAAGCATATTCTTCCTCCTCCTAAACATTATTCTGTGTGTGTGTTGGTCCCAAAAAATCTATTTCTATGAAATTTGTACTTTCCCTCTTTTTAAGATCTAACCTCCAGTTCTTTTAATCAGCTTTACAGGATCCAGAACATTTTGTTTACATCGTGAGTAGATTGATTTCCATTGTCTAGTATTTACTGTTTTGGGCAGCCAATAGCATTAAAAAGGATCATAGGAGATTACTAGGCTTTTGACCCAGAGGTCATTTTAAGCCTAGCCATTTCTTCCCAATGTAATACCATAGAAATGCTAGTCAGTACCCAAAATTGCATTTAGTGATGATTGCCCATGTCCAGCAGGGTTGTGGGCTCTATCCCTGGTAAGAATTTATGGTGCCCCAGCCACTCATCTATGTTCCTCTTAACAGTGTTATAGAGGTGCTCTGTTTCACATGAATTGATAGCCTGTTCCAAAGAGGCAGCAGTCGCTGGGAGATAAATCTGTCCATCCAGCATGTCCTATAGACACAGGTCCCTGGAACGTGTATCCCTAGTCCCATTTGATTTATGGATATGCAGCAAGTTCATTAAGTTTGGGTCTTGGATTGCTCTGTATGCCAGGCATAAGTCTCCCCTAAGAAGTCTATATGAGGGACATTAGTTGGTCTGTGTAAGGCACATGCTGGAGCCCCTTGATCATCTTCGTTATAAACCTCTGAGGTCTCTCTAATTGCTGCAGGTGCTTAGTACGGAACATGCCATACAGAGAGTTATACTCAGTTGTGGGCCGGATAAGTGCAGAGTATAGGGGGTTATAGCAACTTTTGCTCTCGAAGAGATTCTTTTCCTAATCAAGTGTGCTATAGTGAAATCTTTCCTTACTACAGTAGACACATAGTGGTCGAAGTTAAGGTCACAGTCAGCCTGTGATCCCAGGTCCCTTACCATTTCATGTGTAATTAGGGTATTGTTGTTGATTTGATAGTGTGGGGGGCATTGTTTGTGCTGAATGGAATGATGCATTTCTTTGCATTCAGTCTGAGATCATGACTAATATACCAGTCGTTGCACTGCATGAGACCCTTCTGGAGTATACTGACATCATTTGGGGATTCAGTGATTGCACCTGGTTTTCAGTCATCTGCAGACTTGGTCAGCCAGAATCCCTTAGTTTGGACCTGAACTTCTGAGAAGTATATACTAAACAGTACAGGGCCCAGCACTGACCCCTGTGACATCCCACTGGTAACAGGTCTGCTGTTTGATGTAGAGTCCCCCACTTAGATAGTGTGTGTCTGGTTTCTGAGCCAGTTGGCAACCCATCTTACAACAAAGGGGATTATATTCAGTTTGCTAAGTTTATTAGTAATGCCTAAATGTGGGATTGTGTCAAAAGCCTCTGCCAGGTCAAGGTATGTGTGCACAGATTTGCCCTCATCAATTGCCTTGGTCACATTTTCCATGGAATCCATCAGATGTAACAAGCAGGATCTGCCCTTCATGTAGCTAAGTTTGGTAGGATCCAGGGTTTGGAGGTCACCTATGTCTTTATTTATGAGGTTCATAATGGTACGTTCCATGGCTTTACAGATGAGGCTGGTCAGGCGTATGGGTCTATAATTCCCCGGGTCTGTTTTTAGGCCACCATTGTGGAGGGGAATAACTGTTGCTATTCTCCATTCCTCGGGAACAAAGCCTGTGGTTAGGCTATGATTGAAAACAAACAAACCACTGCAAACAGTTCCAGAAGCAGCAAGCCTATATCTGGACTATGCTACAGCTACTAGCTACCCTAGTTTCTGCAGGAAACAAAAGAGAATGTTTAAAGCGGCAGAAAAATAGCAGAGAGTACTAAAAAAAATTTAAAACAGCAGAATATCCACAAGTAGGTGCTAAAGAATCTTTGAAACCATTAACAGCTCAGTTATTTAAACATTGCTTGGCAGGAAAACCAGAATAAGCAGAACAGATAGCTTAAAACAGTGAAAAATAATAAATGCTTAACAAATAGTGAAACTAGCAAAAAAAACTGTGTGGACAGTGAAAACAGCAATAAAATCTGATTTAACAGGCACAGTAAAGCAGGCAATTGCAGTACAACAGTATAAACTTAGGCTTTCCATTGTCTAATTCAGATCCCATATCCTGGATCAGAAGAATCATTTTATTAGTTACAGCCACTTGTACCTCCATTATTTCTGTCAAAGTGCCATGTAGGGAGTCACCAACTCATTAAATCCACCCTCCAAAAAAAAAAAAATAATTCCCTAATTGCCTCTGTCTTCCCTGCCATACTTCCAGCATTTGTTGTCTACTTGAGGACTAATGCGGTATACATTTACCTATGCAAACACTTCCATGCAAAAACCCTTAACTTTATGGACCTATCCTTGAGAGCCTTACAGATTTCTACCCAGTGCTTCTTTGTAAGTTACCTTCCCATTCTCTTTTTTCAATGTACTAATTCTTATAGTTATCAGTTCTTATAGTTATCATGCAGTATTGTAGATCTTCTGCTAATTATTCTTTTTAAATATCGGCTTCTGTCTTATACTCACCCAAAAACTCTACTGAACTAATCTTTCACTTATTACTGCCCTATACTATGCTATCAATCCTTGATAGGAAAATAAGTCATTAACCTGCAGCCCAAATTTCTACTTAGCATTATCTCCCTCTTTTAACTTTCCTTCCTGAGTTATTGCCTGGCAGTCTCTTGGTTTCTTTGCTAATTTCCTCCAGTAAGTTCTAATCCCCTCTTGCCTATTTTCTAAATCCCTACTTATAGACTTACCTATAGGAAAAACCTCCATTCTTCAGCCCAGCACTGGCTTATTTATTAGAAACCTTTTTGTTGTATTATGAATATAATAGTATGTATAGTGTCATTGTTTTCTTTTTACAGACTTACATCCAAAGTCTTAGACTTTGTTTATCTCTCAAATTCCTGACCTGTTTCATAGTTATCCTTTCCACTTTAATGTGCAACAATCTGCTTGGGTCATGTATAGGAGTCTTAGTTGTGTATATATAAAATACACTTTCAAATCAGTTAACCCTAAACCACACTGTTCTATAGGGTGAATCAGCCTGTCTCACTTAACACTTGGCTTATTATCATCCCAAATAAATTCCTTCAAGCCTTTATTAATTATCATCCACAGCTGCTCCTCTGTTTGATAAAAATATATCTGACCTATATGACTGAGAGGACCAAAAACATTTTTACTGTTTGAATCTTTCCATCCTTACAAGTGCTTCCAGTGTTTCATTTTTTGTATTATCTTGTGCTTGATTTCTTACTGCATAGCCTTAGGTTCCATAACATAATCCATTTTAATCCATACACCTAACACTTCATCTTACCATGTCCTTGTAAGTATAGATACTGCCAAACCAATTCATGCTTGGGTACATAGTTTCTCTTTGTAGCTTTTGTTTATCTTGATTTATTTTATACCCCCAAACAAATGTCTCAAAGTGTTCACAACATCATCATCATGTCCTATTTTTTCAATTTACAAGTCCAAAGTGGTATTATCTGCAAATAAGGCTAGCTTTTCTTCAGTTACAGTACCAGTTATATCCTTGAATCTATGAATACCTTATTTTCTTTGCCATTGGCTGTAAATATAAAGCAAATAGTTGGGAATGTGGCTATCACAACCTGGTTCCTATGTTCAAACACAACTGCTCAGGGAAGGACTCTCACATCTACATTCTTGCTTTTGACCCTTTATATATCCTCGTTTTTAATCATATTATTCTATCAGAGAATACAGATGCTACCATTGTCCCACTCATAGAATCCCAGCAGCTCTACTGAATACTTTCTCTGTGTCACGTCCAACCAACAAAGCAGTGTCTTCTTACAGGCTACTTTCTTCTGGCACGTCAGTGTTTTGTTAATATTGTCAAATGGTTGGTTGTCTCCCCTAAATAAAACTGCACCAGTTCCACGTCTAATAACATTAATGTCACCTTTGCCATTTTTTTAGGTACTGTAGACATACATACTTTATAACAATAATTTAAAATTGAAATGGATATACTGTATATGAAGCTGGATGTGAAAGGTCTTTACCCACGCTTGGTAACACTGGCACCATAGCATCCTTCTGCAATGTTGTTTCTTCTCCCCCTTTTAAAATATTGTTAAAGAATGCCTTCTAGATTTTTATTGCTATCATCATTCCTAGCTTACAGATTTCCACAGGAATATTGTCTGCTCGTGGAGGCTTCCCTGTTGCTTGATTATCCATCACTGTTTTTATATTATTTGTTTCTGCCTTGGCTATTAATTGCTGAGCCTCATCTTCCTCTAATCTTGGCACAATTATGTCTTCTATAAATATTTCCCTTTTTGTACTTTTTCTTGGTTCCCACATCCCTCTGCTTTGTATATTATGTTTACAATATTTCTGCATTATCTTTAATACCTCTATAGAATCTCTGGTTATTTTTCCTGTCATAGGCTCTCTGAGTTTAGCTACAGCTATTTCATCTTTCTTTTTCTAGCTCTTACATGACAACTCTGCAGCATTACAAGCTTTTATCAGAATATTTGCTAAAACAGTAACCATTCTAAACTCATGCATGATAACCAAATGCTCCCTTATTTTCCCTTTAGTACTCTGCAGTTGTTCCTGTTCTTATTCTTTGAGATAATCTGTCTTGTGCTGTACCTTAACCTTTGGCAGTCCCTGTAAGTAATTCGTATTACTTCTTTTCCATATCTTTCTGTCTTTACCCACCAAATTATTAAACTTGATTTCATTTTACCTTGCTCACTATACATCCATTCTTAAGTAATTTATATCTTCAGCAGTAGCTCTTGAATCATATCCAATGCCACTTCCTTAAATTCTGCTTTTTTATGAGATAAGTAGGAAAGTGCCAGTATCAAATTCTTACATCTTCACCCTGCATCTCTTATCTTAATTTTTATCAGTGCATGATCTGATATTGTTATTGGATGGGTATCATAGTTTTCATTTAAATAGACATCAGCCCATGAAATATAATTTCTATTTAATCTAGCCCAGTTATTTTATATTAAGGAATAGTATATAAATTCTCCATGAGTTCCTTCAATTAAATTCACATTTTGCATAGTAAATATTCCAATATACATCTTCAGAATTCTACCCTCTTTTGTTATATTTTCTGTCCTCTAACACCTCCTTACTATTACAAATCAGGTTCCAGTCCCCTACCATAAATACTATTTCCTACAGAATTAATTTATGTATTTATTTATCCATCCTTCGTTGACTGGGTTACTCCTACTAGGCTTGTAGCCTCTTTGTCAAGGGCGTCTAAAAGTGGTATTTATATTACATGGGGAAATTTGACCAGGGCATCAGAGAACTCCCCTACTCTTTGGAGCTGCTAGATGGCACTAGAGGGCTCTTAAAGCAGCAAGGAAGAGGTCTAAGATAAACAACAGCATGGAGGACGAAAGAAAAGCTGTGGAGAGTTTGAAGGTGGGAAATGAGAATTTGGAGAAACGTTTGTTTGATATGGAGTATCAGAATGTAAACCAATATTCCCGTGTGATGGATGTTGCAAATGAGCAGAATTTAGATGTCTCAAAGGAGAAGGAAATAGGCAAATCTGTTGGAGTGGTGCATGTAATTGAACTGATGTCAGGAAAGCTTGCAGATGGTGATCTGTTAAAAAATCAGTCAGGATGATCCAAGTGACATTCTTGCTGTTTTATGGGTGAGATGGCAGATTACCATCCTCAGCACTTCTGAAAAAGGTATGTGGACAAGGAATCGGGTGATGTGGCAACAGAGAAAGCAGCAGTGACAGAAAGTAAAAGAGGAAAGTAGCAACAAACTGAGAAGGTAGTTTTGTGGCAGCAGATAATACAATAACTTAAACGTATGCACCAGTGACAGCAGGGGAAAAAGGAGAGCAGCAACAAACTGCAAATAAAACTGTTTTTTTATTTCCTTAAAGAAGAGAAGTCCAACTGTGAGCATAAGAACAAACAATGACACTGTAATTTGGTAACTGTTCTGGGTTTTAAAGCTCAAGAAGTTCAGTCTTTTAAATATAGTGGGACAGAAACATTTTGTGATTTAATGTTTGAAAATAAGGAACTTGATGATGACATTTCTGGAGGTGTGTAACAAAAAGAAGGACAGTTATCCTTGGAGCAATTATTTGTTTTCTGGTAGTAATTTAAATATTAAAATAATATTACTTTGCAGTTTATAACTAATGAATTAGAAGAAGAGGATGTTAAATAATGCATGCGGTCTTTGTGTAAAACTGTTGATAACATTGTGAAAGTTAGAGAGAAGAGAAACTTGTAGAATGGAGGTTGGACGTTAGGAGCTGTTTTGAAATGTAAAAAAAAGCATGGTGAAACACTTGCCAAGGGTTATTCTTTTGTGACTTGTCATAGAGGGACATTAAGATATGCTGGCCAGCCTAAATCATGTTTCTTTTGTTTGGATTTTTTTCATTTAATTAATGATTATGATAAGGTTCAGTGCATCCAATGTGGGGACAAAGGACATACATGAAGAAGGTGTGTGCCTGAATGCACGGTGTGTCAGAAAAGGGGACACTTTTGGATGGATTGTTAATAGCAAATGGTAAATAATTAAAATGAAGGAAAGGGGAAGGAAAAGTACACAAGGAAGGGCAACAAGAGGCTAGAGAGAGAATGAACTAGACGAAGAAGAACAAAATATGGAGGGCAAACTGAGAAGAGAGAGAGTGCATGCAGGAAGAGAGGTATAGAGAATAGATTGACAGTAATAATTTTTGAAGTTCTAACCAGAGAAATATCTTAGTCTGCGGATCAAGGATTATTTGTACATAAACCTAGGAAAATATCTAGTTGGGGAAAGAGTGAAAATATAAAAACAAAAATTTTAAAATATTTCTCCTAAACTTAAAAAGAATGAAAAGCAACAATTTTAGAGTACTTTCAGTAAATGTTAACAGTATTATTAACACTCTAAGAAAGATAGGGATACTGAAATATTGTGCTAAATGTGGCATACATGTGCTTCTGTTAGACAGTATAAGATTCCTGACATGTGAAGAAAGACTGCAAACAGATAAATTGTGGGGCAGAAATATAATATGGAACTTAAGTGAAAATTGTTGTGGAGTGGCTGTGTTGGGTAAAAAAAACACTAAGAATACTAGATGTAACATTAGTAAGGATGAGAAGGTTTAACTGTTGAGGATGTGAGGTGGAGAAAAATGTTTATAGAATCATATCATAGTGATAAAGAAAGAGAGAATCTTTTTTATCAGATATTAGACTATGTGGTGATTAACATTTAAATTATAACTGCAGGAGACTTTAATTGTGATTTAAGGGAAAATGTAAAAAGAAAGGGAAATATGTAAACAACATTTGGGAACTGATTAAAATGTGGTAGATTAGCTGTGCAGCACAAAAGTCAATGGACTTATAGAAGTGGGGCATTTGGATCTGAAATTGATTGCTCTGTATTATTGGAAGGTTTAGGAGCAGCATATAGTGATACAGCTGTGATTGTTTTCTCAGACTGTTTAGCAATATGGATGGAGATGATGGAAGAAAGGGAGTTTATTAAAATAAGAAAGGGAATAAAAATACATTAGAAATTATGAGGATGAAACTGGAGAGTGGAAAGTATTGCAGTTATGGAAGGATCATATAACCATGAAAAACTTCTCTTTAAACTGGTCTGAATGGTGGATAGAATTTAAAAAGAAATATAAAACTGAATGATGGATTGAATTTAAAAAGAAGTATAAAAAGTGTTTTTTTTTTCTATTGCAAAAAAGGAAGAGAAAGGGAAGTATGGGAAAATGTATAGAAATGTATTAGAGCATTTAGAGAATAATGCAAGAGAGTATTATAATATAGAAAAAGAAAAAAAACATAAACAGAATGAAAAAAAATGCTGTTTAGGCGGAGATATTAATGAGGAGGGAGGGGGTATCTGCATATTTGGGTAAATAGTAAAGAGGACATTAGTATAATGAGGAAAAATGAAAAATGTAAAAGAAGAGGTGAAACGGACACAAGAAAGAATTATGGGTATTGTAGTACAGCCTGTGACAAACATGTATGAGTAAAAAGATGGAAAATAAGAGAGAATGGAAAGTAAAACAATTTCTAGAATGAGTTAAGGGAAAATTTGAAAAATAAATTACTATTAGTGAATTGGCTGAATTACTTAGGAAAGTAAATTATTCGGTATCAAGCCCAGACGGTATAGTGTATGGATTGTACAAGAAATTAATGGATTGGCAAAGAGAGTATTTTGTAAATGTACTGAAAAATGGTTGAAGGAAGGCTTTGTTTATGAAGAGCTGTGTAGTGAGGTACTAAAATTTATATGTAAGAAAAATAAGAATGAAAAAAATGCAGACCCATCACACAAAATAACACAAATTATAATGTTTTTAAATAAAAATAATACAGAGAAGAATGGAAGGAAGGATGAGGGATATAATGGAAGTATATGTGGTATAAAAGGGAAAGGATGTCAAGAATTGTTATTGTTTTTTAGATAAATTGTGGATGATGTAATTAAAAGGGAGGATTTAAACTTATGGTAAGCAATATTAGCAAGGTGTTTGATACTGTAGGACATAATGCTTTGTGGGATGTTATGGAGAAGTATGGAAAAGCTAATAAGAAGAGTGCATGTCAACATTTCAAAATAATAGAGTGAGAGTGTTAGTAAGTGGGTGGCTGAGTGGGGTATAAGACAAGGATGTACCTTATTTTTATTTATTTATTTTATTTTATTTGCAGTTGGTTTGCCAGGATAGTCCATTGGGCCAAATGAACCCGTTTTCAATGGAGTTCTGGGGAGAAAAGCTCCAAAACTAAGTAGGTTACAGTAGGTTATTCATAATAGATGTACAAATTATACCATTATACAGAAGTTAAACATACAAGAAAAAGCAATTTGCAAATAATACAGCAAAAACTAGAATGAATACAGTCTAGTGATGAAATTAATAGGTAATACAGACTAAAGGGAAATTTAGCACAAAAGTACTGAGAAATAATAACATATATGGAAGCATTTCACAACAATACTGAGAAATAATAACATATTAGGAAGCAATGCACAAAAATACTGAGAAGTAATAACGTATTAGGAAGCAATACTTAGGAAGTGTGGCCTAGTGTATTCTTTCCAATTATTGTAGGAATAATAATATGCATGTATGAGTTAGGGTGAATAATAAGGAAAGTTGCAGGAGGAAACAGTGGAAGAAGGAAGAGGGAGTTTGCAAGTGTTAGTTATGTGGGGTGGGAGCAAGAGCATTCCCACTGGGATACTAGATAATTAAATAAATGCATGCCTTGCACGAGAAGAAGGAATGCGTTACACATCCCGTACGGCTGCAGCTGCCCGTCCATAGATTATAGTTGCAGTGGCTATGCTTTTCACTTTGCACTATGGCAAAGTGCTGATGCAGCCGTTTGGTTTCGGCGATGTAGCTCGCAGGGAAATGTCTTGCAAGCTACACGCCGGAATCCCACACATATATGTATGTATGCGTGTGTGTGTGTGTGTGTGTGTGTGTGTGTGTGTGTGTATATATATATATATATATATATATATATGTATGTGTGTAAATATGTACATTTTATAAACATGTACATGATTTTTTTTTTTTTGTTAAATAAAGGGCCCATACTTTTTTTAATAGGTACCTTGGGAACTTTTACATCCACCTGAGCTACAACCACCTTGGTTTAATGTCTGCTCTGAAGGACATTACACTCAAAAGTACAGTACACTTCTTATTTCTCCCAAAGTCACCTAAGCTTCATAATATTAGATTTAGTGGAATATAAATACATGACAGAATAATTCTTATCCTTTGTCTATAAGCCCTTACTACCGTAAGTCTACAGTTATTGCCTTTTTTTCCTCTTCTGTCACTATTGTAGCCCCTCTCAGAATCAGTATTATTACTCCTCCTCTTTTCTTTTGTCCCTGATTCTCTGCTGAATATCCATTTTGAAATCCTTTCTCAAATTTATGTGCTCATTTCTATCCAAGTGCATCTCCTGGTGTAATATTGGTATTTACACATTACAGGCCTTGACATAATTCAGTTCTCTGCTTTTTGTCTGTGTCTACAAGGCCATTTACAGTCCATGTTCATATTGACAATGCAGCCATTTTGATAAAAAAATTGCTCCCACATTTTAAATATATTTCATTTGAATTTATGTTTGCAACTTGCAGCCTACATATTTACCATAAATGTTTGGCAAGCTGATATTGTATGTAGTTGTGTCTTCTCTTCTCTGTTTAAGGCCATCACTTACTTCTCCAGAAATTCTACTTCAATAAAAGCACTCAAGAAACAAAATTTATGATGTACATGTTCCAGAAAGGAAATTAATGTCTCTAAATAGGAGCAGTTGCCTAAAAGGGATGGCTATAACCAAAGGCATTGCCTAAGGTTGGGGTAACTATGCTAAAGCACATGGCAGACTTTATGTTCCCATAACATAGATAGCTATCTACCCTTATCTCACCTGTAGTCCGATCTCAAATGAGAAAGTCAACTTGCATTGTTTCATTATTTGTGTGTGTGTGTGTGTGTGTGTGTGTGTGTGTGTGTGTGTGTGTGTGTGTATATATATATATATATATATATAAAAATATATATATATATATAAATATATAATATGTTTATAAATATATATATATATATATATATATATATATATATATATGGATTCACTTTATAACCTCGAAATGCTGAAATATCGAATTTCAGTACCTCGAGACTATAAAACCGAATCCACAAAACACTGACAAATAAAAACCGCGAAACCACATAACCGAAAATATCGCACACACTACACTAAACATACAACACAACACCCACATCACAACATAAATAAAATAAAACACACATACACAACTCACACACACATAAGCAGGGGTGCAAGCCCCCCTGCACCCCTCACACCCCCTCTACTTATATATACTAACTCCGAGATTGCACAAACACAACACAAAAGCTCACTCACACACGCACATTCTCCAATCCCTCACACACACTCTAACTCCCACTCAAAACCCTTACAAAACACTCACTTACCTGACATAAAACCTACATCCACACACGGCACCGCGCACCACCAAAACACAAACCCAGACATTACGTAGCACAACTTCATAACCGCGAATTCGACATATATTTGACATATGTGAAATTCGCGATTATGAACGTTCGCTATTTCAAACATTCAACTTTATAGCTTTGAGATACTGAAATTCAACATTTCAACATTCAGTATTTCGATGTTATAAAGTGAACCCATATATATATATATATATATATATATATATATATATATATATATATATGTACATATATGGGGTTTATATCACGTCAGCAAATGCTAAAAATAGCGAAAGCTGATATATCGAACTTCAAAGTCCAAAAGCTGAAAACAGCGAAGTAACAGATCAGTGAATTTTTTTCCCAGGGAAAAGATTTGCTAGGCCATTCTCTGGGCTTTGCTGTTTTCTCCACTGTGGTGCAATCTCAGAGTTGGTATATTTAACTTGCGGGTGTGGGGGAGCAAAGCCCTCCACTTAATTTTGACTATATGCTTTTTTTTTTTTTTGGATCAGTGAATTTTTTCCTAGGGAAAAAAATTCACTGATCTATTCCTTCATTGTTTTCAGCTTTCAGAGTTTGAAGTTTGATATATCAGCGTTCGCTATTTTTAGCATTCGCTGATGTGATATAGACCCACATATATGTATGCATGTGTATAAATTTATATATATATATTTATAAAAACAAAATTGTGTGCTTTTACATTTAAAGCAGTAAAGTACTAAGGCTGATGGACAGGCAGCTCTTTGTATAACTATTCCCTGCACTGTTTCAAACTTTCACTGAACTGTTTTCCAATTTCCCCTTTAAGATTTTATTTTTCCTTGTACATTTCACTCAGAGCCCACTTTTAAGAACATTAGGATTACTTTCTTACATGTGCAGAGTCATTGACGTCTCCAACTTAAAATGTTTGTTAATAGAAAAAAAAAGCAGCTAGAAACTTTACAAGTGTAAATAACCCCTGGACACATTGGTCTGATCTCCAGTAATTAACTGCTTGCACCTGTTTGCTCCTTCTTAAAGCTGGGGCTAATGGAAAATGAGCAGTCAACTTTATACAGCCAAGAAAAAATACCATTTCCATGCTTTTTATAATTTTGTCTTACCTTTCAAGCCTATTTGTTTAATGTCCTTAGTTTAAACTAGATATTTTAGTCTAGATGCCCATGTTTATAAAAAAAGAGAGAGAATGTATCTTTTATCTACATATAATATGAGCATACATTTGTATACTTCCAACAGCAGAAGATCAAAGCATTGTGTTAACATTAACTTGCTTCCTCCCAGCCTTATTTTATTACATTGTAAAGCATGGGTACATTACAATTAAGAAAAAAACATTGTTTTATTTTAGTATCACTAGCATATATAGGAGTTTTAAAACTCCCCCACCTCATTTAAAGTATTTCTGACGGCACACTGTACAGAATCCTTTACAATATAACTTGCAGTTTACATCATGAGTTTCTTATGCAAATATTAATAAGAACAAGTTTTTTTTACTTACAGTTACTTCTTCAGCCTCTTCATTGTTCTACACACTAATGAGATAAAACAGGTTTTATGTTTTTGAGTGCTCCCACCAGTTTAATACAAATAATACACTTCCAGTTCTGTATCTAACAAGATTGTTCCCTTTCATTTACTAATTTCACATTGTTTCCAGTTTTCTTCTTGATCTTCTCAACCTCCCATCCCCAGTCCTCGGTTCAAGTCCAGTATATTCCTAATAGTTCTAGTCAGCACTTTTCTTTTGTTGCTCAAGCATTTTCCTTTGGAACAATGAAAATGACAAAGTCTCTCTATGATCTTTGTTAATATTAGGCAATTGTGAAAAGAATCCCCTTCATCTTGTTGGCTCTGTATTCACTAGCTAAACTTTATTTCTTCTTTATCTTATTCTGCATCCAAAAAATGTCTTT
This sequence comes from Protopterus annectens, assembly GCF_019279795.1. Classification (NCBI taxonomy): domain Eukaryota; kingdom Metazoa; phylum Chordata; order Ceratodontiformes; family Protopteridae; genus Protopterus; species Protopterus annectens. The sequence goes on from NC_056739.1 coordinate 1,629,582,633, forward strand.
GACCCCCCCATGAAAAAATATTCTAAAGAGAGCTGTATAAAGCAGCTTGAATCTCACACCTGACTATCAACATCCCTTGATTGCTAGGATACTTTTTTTTATCTTCTGCCTGGTATACAGTAAGTAAACATTTTCCACAAACACTCTGGTGTTCCCAATTTTTAATAATTTTCCTTTCTGCCCCAGTTTTGTCAGGAGAAGGTAATTTAGCTGGTATTATTGCATCCTTCCTAATGCAGGTCTTGACTGCTTTCTCTTGGCCAGATTTGGAGCATACACACGATGGGCCGTCTCACTTAACAAATCCTACTGTAGCCTATCAGTCCAGTTGCTTATTTGTACTTTGTTAAAATTAATGAAATCTTTTACCAGTTTCTCCGATGTAGCAGAAAATATCAGCTTTTCTCTTTGTTTTCTGTCTTCTAAATCTACTGTCTTTGAAATAGTTATTCTTAAGAAGCCTTGTGACTGACCAATCTTTCTTCCATTTCAATCTCTAAATTAATCAGCTTATCTGAGTAACTACTTAAAGCTTCTCCTGTTTTTTTCCCCTAGCCTTTTGTTGCTTGACTTTATATATTCCTCTAATGTATTACTTATTTTAATCATCTCTTAATGCATTTAATTTTTTTCTCTAAATGGAAGCTGTCTTTTGTAATAAAACTGAAGCTTGAACTTCTTTTTGCTGCTAGTTACTTCCAAGCCATAGCTTTTCTTCTCATTTTCTGTTAGAGTTTCCCTTAGTTTCTGTAGATTTCTTATTTGATGGCATTCGGATAGTATAAATACTAGTCAGTAAATGACATTTACCAAGATTGATAACTTTTACTGTTTTTTCCTTAATATTTTCAGTTTTCACATTTTGATGGTTGGAATCATCCTGCTGCTCAGTGTGCATCTTGAAAGCACTTGTTATGCCTATTCTTGAATACAGTCTGGCATTTCCCAGTGAGAGATCTGTTATACTTATAGACTTACACCCACTTTTTAACCAGGCAAGTGCACTGGACGTGCAGTCACTTTTCAGAGTTGATCCTGAAGCATTGACTGGTTAATTGACTTGCTCAAAATCACACAGTAAGCAAATGAGTGCTGAAGAAATTAAACCCTGTCCCACAGGAATTGCATCTCACAGCCTTAACTCTCTGTGCTGACTGTCAGATAGTTGAATTTAGGTTCATAGGTTCATAGATTTGTATTAGGCTAACTGCCCTTGTGGGGCATATTAAGCTTAGTCAGTTACCCCATGTGAGAATCAAACCCTCCACCTTGTGTTTGTAAGGTAAATGACTTAACCATTATGCCATCCTCCTTCTTTATTCAGAGAAAGTTTACTAAAAGGCTGATCAGTTTCACATATCAATCATATAGTGAGAGACTTCAGAAATTGTAGTTATTCCATTTAGATTATAAACATTTTAGGGCTGCGCAACATATTGTGTTTAAAACTGTATGATCTGTTGAATAGTAGATTTAGACCTTGAATTGAAAACACAGCTGTAAAAGATAAGACCAGGTGGTCTACTTTTCACTAATAAAAATTACTAGAAAAAGGCATACTTATTTATCTCATTGTATTCCATACTTTGAAATGCATTTTCATTGAATGTGCATATGACATCATTTAGGTTTTGTAAAATAAGGCTGGAAGTTTATGTAGGAGTTCGAACCTATATGCTTGGGTTAAAAGATTCTGCATTCTTTGACAGCTTTCGTGCATAAATGCTGTGTGACCCAACTATGAAACTTTATCTTCTGACCAAACTTAGTATGTGTTAACACTCCTTGTTCTAAACGCACTATTTCAGTGTTAATAATGCCAGCTGTGTGTACATTTGCTGAAACTAAGGGGTCAGCTGACTGATATAGATTATTTAATTTGTGATGTGATTTCCTTTAATGCTATTCTTTCATAAAGTTAAAATGCAAGTAGTAGTCAAACTTTAGACTCCAGGTTTCCTGACTTCTTCAGCCTATTTATTTATTTTCACCTTACTGGTCTGGATCTCACATGCTCTGTTCATGTACCATGCATGGTTAAACTGGTACTACTGTAGCTATATGAATTTGTGCCATAACTCTCTCCTGCACAAACTTGATGTACTGTTATTACAACTGTACCTTCCTCTATCATCTCATCTCCAATATTATATATTCCTTGTGCCTCCCACCCTCATTCCATTCTTTGGGAGCTTTATCTTATCTTCCTGTGTCCTAGATTTTGAGCAAGCCTTTATAATTAAAAAAAAAATGTGTAAAACCTGGAATCTGTGTGTAGTGATGATATTGTAATACATATACCTCCCTGTATTTAACAAAACTATTCCTGTACAACCCATTTAACTGTTATTTTTAATGGAAACTGTTTGTAAATGATGTAATGGATGTTAAGGATCTCTGAATAATGGAACTGTTTTTCATGAATGAGACTGTAAATGATGAAGTAATGTAAATGATGTCTGTATAATGAAGTTTTTCTCCCTGAGCCTCTGCTGAAAATGAGCAGTGCTCAGTCAGAGTTTCCCTGTACCAAATGCCAATAAATAACTAAATACCTGCTTCATTCACCATGCCTGTGGTTAGGTGAAAATTTGTTCACCTGCTTATCTGTTCTCCTAACTCTTGTAATGCTTCATGACCTATCAATGGACCTAATTACCCTTTTATGACACATACACAATTCCAGTGGTACAGAATGCCAATGAAAACACTTGTATGCATGCACCTTATCAATAAACCAGTGTTGTATGACCCTTGGCCTTTCTTTGTTTGTGGAGCAACAGTAAGTTGTGGCATAATGCAGGCCATCCTTGAGCATGCCTTTGACACTGCCTGTCATGACCCCTTTATTGATCGTTACATATGTATATCAGGACAGCATCCCCACCCCCTCTCCTCTCAAATCGTGCACACAGCAACACATAGATGCATTGCAGTACATTCCGTATAAGCAACATATGGAGTTGAACAACCCACCATAAACAATCCCAGAAATATAGATGAAAGAGGTGTTCTTCCATCTCCCAGTGAGCAACACCAGGACTGCATAGTTGGGCATGTTGTCACCCCCAGTCAGAGCTTTAGATGATCATTGGAAAAAGAACCCTCCAACAATGAAGAGCTTCACATTAAACAATAATTTGAGCTATATTGTCATGTCCAATCACACTCCCCCTGGATACAGAGGTTAAAATGTCTCCCCACTCCTGTTAACAACATCCTGGAATAATGCTTGAAAAAACAATCACACTACACCTGTTACCAAGTGAGAGTCACACACAACTCTCCTTTTCAGAACATTAGTTACCCCACCTTTCCACATCCACATGGCACAGAGGACAACACTGGCAATTAAGTACATCCATACATTACAAAGTGCAAGAAAGGAAAGTCAGCAGTGTGACACCTTCCTGGCCTACCCACAGGGAGTAGACACCCTACTTCTTCAAAACATACCTTATATTGTTATTTAATTACAGAGACAGCATAATTCATAGGTGGTTACCTTCCCCTTGCTATTTACACCTTCCCCATTCAGCAGTCCTTTGTTTTCAACCTAATGCCACAGAAACCCCATGTGACTTAAGCTAACAAACAAAGATTTGCAGACAGTGTACAAAAGCAGTTGCAAAGCATGTGCTGTCTGCTTCCGTGTTCACTTTCCTCAGCTGTAACATTTTTCACATTCCAGGCAGGAATACCAAGTGCAAAAGCTCACCCTCCTCCTTTGTAGCCTGTTGGAAATTCTGTAGCGAGATGAGAATGACTAAGGAGATGATAACAGAAAGTAATTGCAGGAAACTAGACAAGAACTGTGCTACTAGGAGCAAATTCGTTAGAAGGGAAAAGTGAGAGAGTATGAAGAAATAAAGTAGGTATTTGAATTGAAGGTCAAAGAAAGTCTTAATATCAGGCATTGTTGATAGAAAACAGGCAAAATGAAGGAGTGAGAGGGGAGTATTTGGTGAAAAAACAGCTTTGGTAGGGTGTTTTAGTGGAATCAAGAACAGAGATGCTGTTAAGAAATGGATGATTAGTAAGACTTATTTGTAAAATGTTATATAACTATAACAAAAAAAGCAATTAGAAGAGACTAAAAAAGATAGGAGGAGGATTAGAATAATAAATTACAAAAGAGCAGTAGGAGTTAAATTGTAAGTTCGCTAGTTGTGCTGTGGAATCTAGAAGAGTTAATATATTTGATCAGAAGTGTTTGCAAAGG
>NC_056739.1:1629591854-1629719354 GCF_019279795.1 Protopterus annectens
TCTATTTTATACTATATTACACATCATAGCACTTAAACTGGTGACTTCTCATCGTATATTGGAGTCTACTTTGCATCTTCAGTATGTTGTTCCATGTCAATCTTGTTTTCAAGCTCAGCTTCCATTATAACCTATACAGCCCCTTTTTTAGTGTTGAGTTTGGTTCCTTATCTCTGAGTTCTCATTTCCAGTGCAATTACCATTTTCACATCTTTTATTGATGGTTTATCTTTGATTTTCTGTTTTCTAGTTATTCATCGTGTTACACTGCTGCAGTCATTACACTTGAGTTATTCTGCCGTCAGGCGGTCCCGCAGTCGGCCAGAGTTCCAAAGTCTTGGTCCGGTGTCGGTTGCTGTCGCTTCTTCCCTGACGTCAGTGCGCCAGGGGTATATAAAATGCATCCAACGCCATTTTCTCCAGTCTTTCTTGCTGTGCGGCGCCCAAAGCAAAAGCAGTTCGCAAGTGCCGGTCGGCCGCCTCCTGAGATTTTCGAAGTCGAATTTCAGATCCAAAGTCTTCAATAAAGCTAAGTACCCTGTTGGGGAAACTTTTTTCTTGCCTCAAACTGATGTCAGAAAAAGTTAATAATTGTATTTATTGTGGGAAGCAAATACCTCATAAGGACTTCCACTCTTACTATATTCCATGCCTAGGCCCTGATCACGACATCACTAGTTGTAGGTTTTGTGCTAGATTTAACAAACGCACTATAAAATGATGTTTTGATTTTGCTTTGCACTTCTTTGGCTGAAGGTTCAATTATACAATGCCGTCAGAACAACCGACGACCGCAATTCATAAAAAACGCAAAGACAAGGATAAAGACAGGCATCCGAGGTCCAAAACCGACGACGAAGCCTCTTCTAGGCCAGTCGCTGGTTCGCCGGTTCTCAGTGAGGCGCTTTCACAGCCCCTGACACCTGCTACCTCAGAGCCACAGGCCGCCTCCGACTCCCACGTGGAGACAACTAGGCCTCTTGAAACTCAAGGTATTGGGCCTATGGAAATTAATCCCTCAGATGGGTCCAGAGCCGCTGAACAGGCATCAGCTTCTGAGGGTGTTTTCAGACCTTCACAACTTACCATTAACAGCCAGGACAAAAACACCATTAAAGACAAAGAAGCAAGTACAGCATTCTCCTGGACAGTCCTCCATGCCTAAGAAACAGATGCTCAAAATGGCCGAAGACCTCATTACTCTAATCAGGGGTTCCCATCCCCCTCCTGAGAAAAGGCCTAGGCAGGATACAGATTATGATTCCTCTGATCAGGTTTCCATTTCCTCTGATTCCTCTTCAGACCAGGGATACTCTCTACCCCCATATGAGGACTCTGTTGCTGAAGAATCTATCTCTTCAGCCTCTTCTCCTGAGGATTACTCTTTTGGGGAAAGTCAGGATTATTCAGAATCCAAGAAAAGGCTCAGGGACGTCCTTTTATTGCCTCAGCACAGGCCCCTTGCTATTCCGCCTGTGTTAGATATTGTGGATGATGTGTTCTCTGAATCCAGCTTATCTCCTGATTCTTTGCCCCCTGCACCAGCCAAGCCAGATAGGTATTATAGAGTCCCTGACTCTCACAAGTTTCTTTATAAAAACCCTTCAGCTGACCCAGAAACCATTTCCCAGGGTCCCAAAAGGGTTAAGGCTTCCTTTGCCAAAAATCCAGTCCCCTCTGACAGAGATTCTAGAGCATTGGATAGATGGGGGGAGAAAGTTTACACTTCTGCAACTTTAGCAGTAAGGGCTTTAAATTGCCAGTTTCACATGCTTAAGTACCAACAATATTTAATGGCTCAGTTAAAACAGAAAATGCTTACAAGCTCAGAAGCTCCTGACTATAAAGAAATGCAGGATTTATTGCATGCAGTTGAACAGGTGGGAAAACATACTCTGCAATGTGGTTTTGATTCGTTAGAGGCCTCTTGTAGAGCCACAGTTACAGGTTCTGTGATTCGAAGACATGCTTGGTTAAAAGAACAGAGTTTACCTGATCATGTTAAGGCAAAATTATTGAATGCTGCTTTACAGCATGATACCTTGTTTGGTGTTAAGGCAGAAGAGGTGTTAAAGAAAATGGAGGATAAAGCTAAATCTATGCAAACAGTCAAAGATTTCTTACAGGTACAGCCACCTCGATTTAGCAGAAATTGGCCTACAAAGAATTGGTCCTTTCCAGTGTCAGACAGGCCACAGAGAGGCAGATACAGACGCCCAAGAGGCAGATCTCAACCCCAAGGCTCTTACAGACAATGGCAGTGGGGTACCTCAATCCCAAAAGGAGGTGAGGACAAGTCTCAACCTTACAGGAAACAGTCCCAATGACTTCCCCCTTCATATGCCAAGCACTTCCCTTTTGGCAGCCCCCTTAGGGGGGAAACTAGCACTTTTTTCTCAAAATTGGCCAACAATCACCCAAGACAAATGGGTTCTGAATATTGTGTCTCAAGGTTACAGGTTCCACTTTCATACTTTACCAAGGCTAAAAGGAATGCCAAACCTGCCTCAAAATCAATGGGCAGAGGCTTAAAAACAAATTTCCACCCTCATGGACATGAGAGCTATTCAAAATGTACCACAGCAGGAACAAGGACAGGGATTTTACTCAATACTCTTCCTGGTCCCCAGAAAGGACAAAGCCTGGAGACCCATACTAGACCTTTCAACTCTAAATACTTACCTGAATGTTCTGAAATTCAAAATGTTGACACTACAGCAGCAGCTTCCCATGCTGGGCAAGAAGGCTTGGCTTGTTACTTTGGACCTCAAAGAGGCATACCTGCATGTCCCTATCAGACAAGATTGCAGAAGATACCTCAGATTCAAAGCTGGTACAATGCATTACCAATTCTCTGCACTGCCCTTTGGCTTATCTAGTGCGCCCAGGGTCTTTACAAAGTGCCTGGCACCAGTAATTGCATTTTGCAGACAAAAAGGAATTCAAATATATCCATACCTGGACGACTGCCTCATTCAAGCAGAGAGAAAGGACATTCTTCTAAAGCATCTGGCGTTTGTAAAAAGGTTGCTAATTTCTCTAGGGTACACAGTAAACGAAAAGAAGTCAAAACTAGTGCCCTCACAATAGATAATATTCCTGGGTGCCAGCTTAAATACAATGGCCCAGATGGCTTATCTCATGCCAAACAAACAAGGACAACTGACTCAATATTTTCAATTGCTGGCAAAAAAGTCCCATCTCCCTGCAAGAAAAATTCTGCAGGCCCTGGGATTCATGGCATCCTGCATACTACTAATTCCATATGCCAGACTGCATATGAGGAAATTACAATGGTACTTAAAAAGTGTTTGGACTCAACACTCTCTCAGTTTAGAAACAGTAATACCAATAATTCCCTGCCTACAACAGGAGTTTTGATGGTGGGCACTGGCATGTCACCTCAACAAGGGTCAGCCTTTCACTCTACCCACAGCCAGGCAGACTCTAACAACAGATGCTTCGGATTACGTCTGGGAAGCACACATGGCAGGAAAATGTATTCAGGGCAAGTGGACCACAGACCAAATGCATCTTCACATCAATCAAAAAGAGATGTTGGCTGTTCAAAATGCCCTAACAGCTTTCAAGGACCTTCTGCATCCAGGACAATTATTACTAGACAGACAACACCACAGTAATGTGGTACATAAACAAGCAAGGGGGCACCCATTCTTATCCCCTATGTAGGGAAGCCATGACCTTGTGGAACACAGCTCTAACTTATCAAGTTCATCTGCAAGCACAATTCCTGCCAGAAAAGAAAAATACTCTAGCAGACGATCTAAGCAGAAATATCATGGACCCTCACGAATGGAAATTGAATCCACAAATCTTCAGCATGGTAACGCAAAAATGGGGGTGCCCAGACATAGATCTTTTTGCCTCCCCACTAAATTGCCAACTACAAAAATTCTGCACAAGGACTTAACCACACACAAGCATGGAAAGTGGATGCTCTTTTCTTCAGCTGGAAAATCCTAAAAGTCAATGCCTTCCCACCACTGCCTCTACTTTCAAAGGTACTCCTAAAAGCCAGACAAGAAAAACCACAGATGATCCTGATTGCTCCAGACTGGCCACGCCAGCACTGGTACCCAATCTTAAAGAACTTAGCTCAAGGCCCACCATGGATTTTGCCTCAAATTTCACACCTTCTGACGCAACAAAACAATCAGATCCTGCACGGTTAACAAAACCCTAAACCTGACTGCATGGCAGATTCGTTAGTCAAACAGGCAACACCTCTCTCTAAAGCTGTTATGGATGTCATTTTGGAGGCCAGGAGGCCTAGCACCAGGAAATCTTACTCAGAAAAATGGAAGAGATTCTGTGCCTGGAACCAGGCTCAAAGCTTTGACCCTCTTGTCCCAAACATTCCTCAGATTTTACAGTACTTAACTGAGATGCTGGACAAAGGCCTATCCTTCTCATCAATTAAGATCCACGCCTCTGCCATTTCAGCTCATTACAACACGGATCCTCCTTTATTCTCTCATCCCTTGCTAAAGCAGTACGTCAGAGGGGCTAAAAACATAAGACCGCCCCGGAGAGCACCAACCCCAACTTGGGACCTCAATTTTGTTTTGGAAAAACTGACCTTGCCACCTTTTGAGCCAGCCAATACAGCCAATCTAAAATCTTCATCATAGAAAACAGCTCTGCTCCTGGCAGTAACTTCAGCACGAAGAGTCTCAGAGCTACAGGCATTAATGGCAGTAGAACCTTTTATAATATTTCATCAGGACAGGGTTTCTTTAAGGACAAACCCTACCTTTAAGCCAAAGGTTGTATCTAGTGTGGCTCTTAACCAAACCATCCATTTGCCAACTTTTTATCCAAACCCCCAGAATAAAGGGGAGAAACTTCTGCACTCCTTGGACATACACAGGCAGCTATGCTTCTACTTGGACAAAACAAAAGCTTTCAGGAAAACCGAGAAACTGTTTGTAGCATATGCTGCAGGATCACAGGGCAAGGCTATCTCAAAGCAGACTATTTATTTATTTTATTTTATTATTTATTTTATTTTACATTTGTTAACTGGGATGGTCCGACTGGATACATGTCCTTTTTCAGCTGAGGCCCGGGGAGAAAAGCTCCAACAGAGTTACATTGATAATTAGGTACAGTAAATGAGCTGAAAGAACTTAACAAAAACAGCTATTTACATACAAGTACAAGACTGCCATTACTATTTCTGAGATTACTACAAATGTAACATTAATAACATATTAGCAAGGACGGTAGGCAGTATAATGACATAGAGTTAGACAGGATACATATTTCTTTATCACAGTATACAAAGTACTTATCATCTTAGCTAGTTGTTTATGTTTTAGTTAATGGCACAGAGCTAGTCTGGGTTTGAGCAAGGACATAGCCAGTGTGACTTGAAGTGGAGTTTTAGACTATTTTTGAATTGACTTAGAGAAGTTGCAAGCGTGATGTTATTTGGGAGAGAGTTCCATATTTTACCAGTGGTGTTGGCAAATAGCGCGTCACCACCTAGGTGCACCACCACCTATTTCCAAATGGATAGGACACTGTATTCGTTACTTCTACCCACAGCATGGAAAAGCAGTCCCTAATAACATTAGGCCACATTCTACCAGAGCAACAGCCACTTCAACAGCCTTTCTCAGAGGAGTACCAACCAAGGAAATTTTGGAGGCGGCAACTTGGAGTTCAGTGCACACCTTTTCCAAGCATTACCACTTGCCTCTTTAGTCTAAATCCAGAGCAGGATTTGCCACTGCAGTTCTGCAGGGCCTCATAGCCAATCCTAACTCTTTATAGACCAGCCACCCATCCTTAGCTTTGGGATTATACCCAAGTGTAATGACTGCAGCAGTGTAACACGATGAACATAGTACAGTTTTGTACCTACCATAAATGTAGATGTTCGAGTGTTCACACTGCTGCAGTCCAGGTTACCCTCCCTCCATCCCCTCTGTCCTAGCTGGACTTATCTATACCTTTCTATCCTATACAACCTTTGTGGTGTATTTGCTTGTAACTGAAGGTGTTGTTTTTATTTTTTATATGTTTTATTAGCAATATGTATTGCCTACCTACTTGGGGGCACCTGACACCTGGGGCAAGAAAAACTAAAGAAAATGGCATCGGATGCATCTTATATACCCCTGGCGCACTGATGTCAGGAAAGAAGCGACAGCAACCAACGCCGGACCAAGACTTTGGAATTCTGGCCGACTGTGGGACTGCCTGATGGCAGGATAACCCAAGTGTAATGACTGCAGCAGTCTGAACACTCAAACATCTACATTTATGGTAGGTACAAAACTGTACTTTCTTGGCCACTATCAACACTAAATATTGCAATGCTTCACTTCTTTACTACATGTTATTTTACAGTAACTTGGTAAAAACATTTTATACTGGAGTTAAATTCTCTTCCAAGTAAAAGACTTATTATTATTCACATAATTGTTGTACTGGAATAGCTCCTTACATTTCCAAAATGTATGTTCCCAAGAACCTATTTCTGAGTTTTATCACATCTCCAACATATGTGTCATCTGTTGGAACATTTTTTTCAAGTCTTATAGAGAAAATTTGTGCAAACATTTCCATGCAAAAAGTCTATATTTTCTGTGCTTAGTTTCATATCTAAGATTAAGATGTATTTCCCCTCCACTGATCATCTGTAATATCTTTATCTAAATGCTTACTCCTTGGTGTTTTACCTTCATACTGTATTGCATTTTCAGATCTAATAATGCCTCATATGCTGAACTTGTTCAGTCTGCCATTTTCATTCTGGCCTCAGTTACACAATTTACTATTTATGAATTAACAGAATTACTGCCTGACCTCTGCAAATCTTTCTTGAACTCTAACATTAGATTTGTTTGTGCAAGTTGATCTGAGTCCATTCACCAAAATTTGCCTAGCTTCATTCCATTTTATTAACTTGGTTCTTTGTTCTTTCTTTTCCAAATAATCAATACATTTTCTCCTGTGTTTTTCTTATTGCTATGCATAATATAAACTTTTATTTTTTTATTTATTTAACATTTGTTAACCGGGAAAGTCCAACTTGGAATGAAGCCAATTTTCAGCAGTGGCCTGAAGAGAAATGCTGCAGATGCATGTCTTTGTAACGTGGGAGGAAATCTGAGTACCCAGAAGAAACCCCACATGAACGCAGGGAGGACATGCAGACTCAGCTCAGAAGACACTCCAGCTGAGAATCGAACCAGGGAACCTTTTGCTGTGAGGTGACAACACTACCACTGCACCAATGTGCCATCCAATATATCCAGCAGTGGAAGACTTATTAAGGCCATCTGCATTTCTTTTGTTGATGGCTTAGACACTGTCTTTGACCAGTGTTAATGGGCTTATAACCTAACCTAATGGTATTATACTTTTCTCCAAGGTCTAGCTTCCTGTAACGTACAGACTTGCTTAATACTTTTGTGTATAATGTTCTCTATATTTGTTTCCTAGGTCCGCCCATATGTCTATGTGTGATCCTGTCATTACCTCAATGGGCACTATGACTATCACCTCCTTCTATCTGGGCATATATTCCATATCTCAAATCAAATGTATTCATTTAATTTGTGTGGCCTTATAGTATGCCTCCAAGTCTGGAAGCCCCAAGCTACCCTATTCCTTTTTCAGTATCAGTTCTTCCCATACTCTTTTTCTTTTGTTATCTCAAATAAACTCCTAATTTTCTTTTTAATATTATTCCATATCTGATCTCTCAGTTGACACATATATGCCTGACCTACTTGTATATTATTATTGATGTCTATAAATAACAGTTTCGATAGTCTAATCTGAATTATAATCTTTTGAGTTATTTCCTCACACATATCCTTGGCGGGCTGCTCAATATCCATTTCAATCAAATTCCAATGTTTCTCATCCTGTCATGGCTTCATAAAAAGGAAACTTCTGTACCAAGTTACCTGTTGGGCATAGTTCATTATGATAATCTTTGCTTTTGCTTCATTTACTTTATATTTTGCTGTAGTATTAAACGATTTCAGTTTATTAAATGTAATTTTTGTGTTATGCTCTTGATTGTTAACATATAATGTTATGTTGTCTGCAAAAAGGACTGTTGTTCATATTAGAATTTCTCCATTTTTGTCCAATTGTTTTAATTGCCATATGTCCCTGGCTAATGGCTGTAAATGTAACACAGAGGCTAACATTGAAAGTTGAAGGCCCTGCCTACTTCTTGTAAGGTTAAACATTTTAGATGACTTACCACCACACTTTGCCATTGCTTAAGCTCCTCTGTAGATGTTAAGTATTAATGATGTCCATGTTTGTGGAGGCAGAAATACCTCACGGGATCTTTTCATAAATTCCCAACACACTCTGTTAAATGCTTTTTCAGCATCTAAACCTATTAACATTTATACGGTATTATTGTCATTGCATCCTTTTGATTTATAATGTTAGCCTACCTTCCATAAACTCACACTGATCCAGGTGTAATATTCCAGTAATATTTTTTGCCATTCTTTTTGACAGAATTGCCATAAGCACTTTGCAGTCATGATTAAAAAATGAGATATGTCTGTATAACTTTGGGACAATCTGATCTTTCCCTTCTTTTAATATAATCCCCTTTATTGCTTCTTTCCAAGTCAAGGGCACATCTCCATCTAGAAAAATAGTGTTAGAAGGTACTAGACAGACTTTTATTGTCTCCGCTTCCTTCCCCTTCTATACTTCTTTTGGAAATCCATCACTACCAATGATTTCCCTATATTCTGGTTTGTCATCGCTGCCTTAATTTCAGTTTCCTTTATTTTTCATGTTACTATCATGGCTTTATCTTTGTGTAGTTCCAGATTCCTCTTAGTTTTGAAGAACTGTGTCTTGGTCACTGGAGTTTGCTTTTCTAGAATTGTTGGTGGTCTTAGACTATTGCAATATTGTACCATCTGGGCCCACCTCTTTGAGTTTGAATAATACTGGTTTCTTGGGTCTCCACCAATATGGAGGCCTTTTGTCCTAGTCTCTCTGCCAATGGTGGTTCCTTGGTAATTTAAAGGGTTTACTTCCATTTCCCCTTTACTGCTTGTTCTCCTAATCAGGCACCATTATTGCTTGACTAGTCAGTTTTCTTCTGATGATTTAGTGCCCTCTTTTTGATCGGGTACTGATATTGCTTCTTTTCAGTCAGGCTTATTATTTAGATTTATCATATAGATGGACTGAATTTGAATCTTCCTGACAGGTTTTACCAGCCTTCTCCACTCACCCCTTTGTTTTATATTTGTTATTGTCCCTCTTTTTTACTGTTGGACACTGGTTGATAACCTTCTCTATCCAGGGTCTGTTTTGAATTTTTTCCCTGTTGTCCTCTTACTTTTTGTTATGAGGCAAGCGAGTTGGAACTGGATCTGTCTTTCCTGAAGTTTCAGGTTCATGTTTTCATGTTTTAGTGTGAATTTCCACTACACTTGTGAGATGTTTATGAATATGTTATCTCTGTGTCAGTCTTCTGGAAATACTACCTTTCTTGCAGTCCTGATGGGCATGCAGTCAGTAGTGGTTTTGCTGGGGAGATTTTCCTATAGTTGGAGAAAACTGGACCAAATTGTACCACATACAATAATGATAGATACATAGGTTTGTGGCCCATCTTCCAGTGCAACCCCTCCCTCTTCACTTTTTTCTTCTCATATAAAGTTTTATTTTTCTCCTTTGAGTCCTCTTTTATCTTACTGTGTGCTGTACCTTCTGTGGGCTAACAGAGATCTGGAGAGGGGCCCTTCTCTTTGGGTAAGAGTGAGGAGTTTGTTGGCTTGTGGAAAGCTTTTAATTTTGAGCTCCCGGAGTCTTAATAACCTCAAACCCTGCAGGTGGAGGAAGATAGCCAGCACTGTTACACATTATTATGGTAAATACATAACTATCATTACATGACTGTCGTGTTTATATCATCAAACTTATCAGAATTCTATCTCAAGTATGATTTTTATCACGTGAGATGTCTGCATAGTACTTTTATGTTACGAATATGTGTCTGTATATGGGACTGATGTGGGGTACATGCCATCATTTTATGACTGTGAGCCAAAGGATTTTGCATGTAACTGATCTCATTCCATTTTTACTCTTCCCAGATAACCTTTTGTTTGGCATGTTTCTCTGTTCAGTACAGATGGCAGAGAGTTGGCCTGTTAAAGAGGGTGGATATGGTAAAAAAAGCAGCTGCAGTAGAAATTAGAAGCCCTTAAATTAAATTGCTTGGTGACTTCTGTATTATTGGATTCATACTGATATATGTTCATTGCTGTTTAGTATTGTCCAAATATATTACCATCAGTCCCCCAACCTGGTTAACCATATCCATGCTCCAATGAAAGGTAACCCTAAATTCTCTATAAACTCCCTAATGGAGAAAATTGTTTTCTCAGTGTTGAGGTCTTCCAAGCTATATCAATTTCTGAGCCTCAGCTTCCCACCAAGGATCCTGGATCCAGAGCACTAGACGAGTTGGGCTAATATTTCTTTGCCAGATAAACTGTTTTACACATGCGTTAAATTACATTAGTTAAATGGTTACGTTTCAGAAGTTGTTTCTCAAGAGTACACTCTTCAGTTTGCAGGACTTTTTGCCTATACAGGACCTTGCACATAGAGAACAGCCCCTTGAGATAGCAAAACATGCAGTGCTACCTGTGTTTTTTCCAAACCACTCTAATAAATCTGAGTATAGACTACACCGGTTAGACGTTCACAGAATTCTCAGATTTTATTTACACAGGACTAAAGAATTCAGAAAATCAGATCAATTATTTGTTTCCTTTTCTGACAAAAAGGGCTTGCCTGTTTCCAAGGTTACTCTTTCAAAATGGCTTTCGGATTGCATTTCCTTTGCTTATCAATCAGCTGGCAAAAAATTGCCCATCAAAGTCAAAGGCCATTCTACTAGAGCTGTATCTACTTCATGTGCCTTTAGATCTAGGCTCCCAATTGATACTGTTTGCGCAGCAGCTACTTAGGCAAGACCACATACTTCTGTCACTCATTACAAATTGGATTTGGCCTCCCGGGACAAGTCATCCTTTGGGTCCACTGTGCTGTAGAGTCTCTTTGCTTGAGCCAACAGGGATACAGGTGCTAGGGACGCTGTCCCATCCAGTAAGAATTACGGCGAGATAGGACAACATAACATAAGAAGTTACTTACTATAATGTTCCATGTTTGTAGTCCATCTCTTCTACATTCTTGTGTCCCTCCATCCAACCCCTTCCTGTTTCTGGGGGATCTGGTGGAGTATACTCATGCTGTCTGACCTGGTAATCATTAGTTGTCCGCCTGGCATGGATAATATTTCAAAATCCTTTGTCTATATATATGCAACTCTGATATTTCTTACCTGATAGGTACTTATTGCTTTCTTACAAACTAGATCTGGGAAATTGCCATGAAGCACCATGGGATAGAGGCTAGCCTCAAGCCAGTAAAAGCTCTCGAGCTTTAGTATCGGCTGAGTTAGAGCCGAGTATTGGCTCCGAACCCATCCAGCAAGAATGTAGGTGAGATGGACAACAAACATGGAACGTTATGGTAAGTACATAACTTCTTTTTATGGCAGCTAAGGATATGTGGGAAGAGACTAAACAAAAGGTAATACAAAAAGTGAGAAAATAGAAGCTCTTGTTCATGGATATGGATAGTAAGAAACAAGCAGTGAAAATGTTTTTAGTCCCTTTAGTTTAGGTTAGATATATTTTTATCAATAGGAAGAGAAGTTGTGTGCAATAATTAGTAAAGAGTTCAAGGAATTTATCTGGGAGGGGAAGAGGGGAAGAGTTAAGTGGGATAAGCCGATCCTTCCAGTAGAACAAGGTGGTTTTGGATTACTTGATTTGAAGGGATATTTTAGAGCTATGCAGTTAAGGCTGGTATACATAACATAAGCAGGAGGTTATAAATCAAAATGAAAGAGATGATGATGAAGCAGATGAATGGGTTAGTTCAAGAAATAAGGTCATAATGGGATTTTGGATGCAGATCCTTGAGAAAAATGCAACAACCATATAGAATATTATGTTCATAAAGTTGCATAGAGTATTCTAAGAACTAAGCCAACACTGAAATGGGCAAAGGGAATTTTAGTAATAGGGATGACTGCAAGTAAGGATATCAAAATAAGCGAGAGGGGATGGAATCTACTGGAGAAAACTGACAAAGGGACCAAGGTACTTGAAGCAAATAATTAGAGATAGAAAGATAATAGTGTGGAATGAGGTCAAAAAAGGAAGTTTAGACTGCAGGTTAGAGACTGCCTTCCCTAGCAAGGGCTGATATCAGAGTATGAGCAAAGAGAAAGGGATCGAGACATCCTAAGTGAAATGCCTTCTTGGGTAGAGTTTTTGGTTGAATCTAGAACAAAAGCTTCTATGAAAAGGGGATAACAGTAGTGCATAAAAATATTGCACAATACCTATAAAAATCAATAATAGCAGTCTAGAAAAGCTTGGGAAGAGAAACTGGAATAGTAGTTTACAAGCGAAGAATGGGAATACATTTCTATGGCTCCCAAGTATGCAACAAAGTTCAGACAGCTTAGGATTTTTGCACGGAAGTGTTTGCATAGGTAGTTTTATACACCAAGGAAACTTCAAAGAAATTTTCCTCTGTTAAATAACAAATGAAGGTGTGATGAGGAAGAAA
Organism: Protopterus annectens; assembly: GCF_019279795.1. Taxonomy (NCBI): domain Eukaryota; kingdom Metazoa; phylum Chordata; order Ceratodontiformes; family Protopteridae; genus Protopterus; species Protopterus annectens. The sequence continues at coordinate 1,629,604,539 of NC_056739.1, forward strand.
GAGGCAACTGGGAACATGTTTTGTGAGTGTAAAGAGCTGGTATTAAAAATTCCCTACAGAATGCTGTTATCAGAAATACAGGGAAACCAAATGTCTGTAACTGAGGAAATGATTATTTTGAGGTGTGTGGCAGGATCTGAATTGCCTAGACATAGTAATGTCTTAATTCTGCTGACTTCCAAAAAAAGCAGTTACTAGAAAATCAAAATCAAAATGTAAACCAACTGTACTGGAAATATTAAATGTTGTAAACAGAGGAAAAATACAAGCACTCAGCTCTCCTTGTTAATAAGGAGAAATTTTAATCATAGGCACTAAACAGCCTATAATTGCAAAGTACCTTGCAAAGGGAAAACAGCTCTTAAACTTTACAAAAACGCACCTAAACAGGCATGTCCAAGGGTCAGCTTCCAGTGATTTCTCCTGTCCACCTGGTGAATCTGGGCATACTGGGGCAATGCGGCAACTGCCTCATGTACACAGACAATCCTCTCCTCCTATCACCCAACACTACAACCTGTGAGAGATGCACTTACATAGCCAAACTGGAATCAAAGCTCTCTCCTGCCAAGATTGTGCTAGACAGTCAAGAGGAGAAGGTTAACACCTGCATTACACCTCAAGCAACTCATAGCCCTTCAAAACCCACACCATCAACACCCACACATAGCAACACTAAACTCACATATTGAGGCCCTTAACATTAACCTGCCCAAGCAACAAGGACCTCCGAAGCCAAAACGTAAACAAACACCAGTCACAACTAAAGTGACACATAGCTCACAACACCAGTGTGCCACCCAACAACAGCCCCTAAGGCAAGACAATGTACCCAACACTTTAGTCATAGGTGACTCTATAGTCAGGTACACTGATGTCCCACTCACCAGGCTGAACAAGGAGAAAATTACAGTCAGCTGCCTGTCAAGTGCCAGGATCTGCCACATAACGCATGCACTCAAGTCACTCCACAAGTACAAATATGACTCTGTCATTGTCCATGCTGGAGTGAATGACTTGAGACATACCTCCCTGGACTACATGAAAAGAGACATGGAAGAGCTCTTGGATCATGTGACCCAGGCAGGTATGACCCTAGCCCTAAGTAGCATCCTGCCTTCACCCAGAATTATATCACAGTACAAGGACAAAATGATTGACTTCAACAATTGGCTAAGTTTATGGTGTCATTCAAAGGGGATCCAGTATTTGTTTGTCTGGGAAGACATGATCGACAAACCACAATGCTTTGCCAGAGATGGTCTGCACCTGTCACCCCTGGGATTCAGGTTACTGGCTAAAGCTCTTGCCACCCCTATAGTGCGTTTTTTAGGCAAGGTTCAAAGGATTAAACCACCACCGTAACAGATACTAGCATGCAAAATCTGAAGGTGATGCTACTCAATGCTAGAAGTCTAAACCTCAAAATGCACTCTCTCGAGGCACTCCTAAAAATGGAGAACATCGATATATGTGCAGTAACTGAGATTTGGTTCAAGGCTCCAGAGAGCACCCCTGCAATACCAGGCTACAATTCTTACCACACTTTTCGACCGCAAAACCAAGACCGAAACACCAAAGGTGGAGGAGTGTCCATATTCACCCAGGATATTCACACCTCCAGGCTAGTTGCCCAATACAATGTATCTGAAATTCTCCAGGTGCAACTAACACTAGGTAAGACTGCAATCCAAATTGTAACTTGCTGCAGATCCCCCACCATGCCCCAAGATTCTCACTAGACCTTTCTAAACATACTGGAAAATGTTAAGATACAACCAAACACCCTAATACTGAGTGATTTCAACTACCCTGCCATTAATTGGGAAAACTACTCGGGTACCAACTCCTTTTCCCAACGGTTCTTGGAATTCATAAATTCCAACACCCTGGATCATCCATTGTCCCGCCAGGGACTCCAATATCCTAGACCTGGTCATTACCAACATGGGAGATAGATGCTCCACACCAGTGGTCACCCCCTCATTGGTCAGGTCTGACCATAAGCAAATCACCCTTGACATCCACATCCCACCCCCCAGTAAGGAAACCTCCTTAAAAAACTTCTCCAAAGCCAACTTCATGCTACTGATGTCAGAAGTGACAAACTTCACAACACCCACACAGACGGGATCTGGAAGTTCGACTGCAGAATCCTACACTAAGGCACTGTACGAGCACATCTACTCGTGCATGAATCGTGCCATCCCAAATAGAACCAAGATGCTCTTCTCCAAAAAAGGAAGCCAATCTGGTGGTCCCCTGTTATAAACATACTATACAACAGAAGGAGGAAACTGTTGCAGAAAAGAGGAAAATCCCAGGATGCAAAAAACTCCCGCACCAGCCTCAGTAAGAATAAGAAGCTGAAATTTCTCATAAAATCCTCAAAAGCTAGTTATGAAAATAAAATTGCCAAAGATTCCAAAGACAACCAGAAGGCATTCTATAGTTATGTCAAGAATCTAAATGGCAATGCTCAGATCTGCTCTGAGCTACAACAGAATGGCATTAAATATACTGATCCCAAGGATATTGCCAATATCCTGGCAGATTGATTTAGTGCCATCTTCACCCCCCCTCTCACCCCCTAAAGGGCCTATCTCAATACCAAAAGATTGCCAAATTCCGATAATCATGGCCACACAGGTAGAAACCGCACTCTCCAAAGCTAAGAATACAGCATCCATGGGACCAGATGACATCCCAGGCTGTGTACTACATGAACTACAAAATGAACTGGCACCTCACCTAAGTTTCATGTTTAATCATCGCCTCACCTCAGGCTTTGTTCCCACTGAGTGGCGCACAGCTACAGTTATCCCACTCCACAAGGGAGGATCTGCCTTGGATCCTGCAAACTACCATCCCATCAGTCTGACAAGCCTGATCTGCAAGGGCATGGAATGCATTATCATGGAACTTATAAACAAAGACACTGGCAACCTTCAAACACTGGACCCCACCCAGTTTGGGTTTGTGAAGGGATGATCTTGTCTCCTGAATCTGATTGACTTCTTCGAATCAGGGTAAGGCGGTCCACACAGCCTATCTGGACCTCGCCAAGGCCTTCGACACCATCCCCCATTCTGGAATCATAGATAAACTTACTAAGCTGGGCATAAATCCCTATGACACTCGATGGGTTGCCAACTGGCTTACTGACAGAACTCAGACTGTAAAAGTAGCTGACTCCAAATCCAGCTCCAGACAAGTGGAGTACCTCAGGGTTCGGTCCTGGGACCACTCTTGTTTGGCATCTACTTCTCTGAAGTACAGGCCAACACTAAGGGACTCTGGCTAACAAAGTTTGCAGATGACTGCAAACTGGGAGCCATTATTGAATCCCCAAATGATGTGGATATTTTACAAAAGGGCCTAACAGAAACAGATGATTGGTGCCAGAGCCATGGGCTCAAGCTTAATGCCTAGAAATGTATAGTTATCCCCTTTGGAAAAAAACATGTACCCATAAATTACCACATAGGTGGCAGGACACTAAACATCGAAAGTGTGATGAGAGACTTAGGGACACAGGTGGACAGTGGTCTCACTTTCGACAACCACATCGCCACAACAGTCAGGAAATCCTTCTATGTGGCACACCTCATCACTAAGGGCTTTTCATCCAGAAAAAAGGAGGTCACTGTCCCACTGTACTCATCCCTCATTTGACCCATTATAGAGTATAATGCCCCGTTTGGTATGTACCTCGCAAGACATCTGCAACAGCTGGAAAGGCCACAGAAATACCTCACTAAAAGAATCACAGGCCTTATCACAGGAGGTTATAAATCAAAATGAAAGAGATGATGATGAAGCAGATGAATGGGTTAGTTCAAGAAATAAGGTCATAATGGGATTTTGGATGCAGATCCTTGAGAAAAATGCAACAACCATACAGAATGTTATGTTCATAAAGTTGCATAGAGTATTCTAAGAACTAAGCCAACACTGAAATGGGCAAAGGGAATTTTAGTAATAGGGATGACTGCAAGTAAGGATATCAAAATTAGCGAGAGGGGATGGAATCTACTGGAGAAAACTGACAAAGGGACCAAGGTACTTAGAGCAAATAATTAGAGATGGAAAGATAATAGTGTGGAATGAGGTCAAAAAAGGAAGTTTAGACTGCAGGTTAGAGACTGCCTTCCCTAGCAAGGGCTGATATCAGAGTATGAGCAAAGAGAAAGGGATCGAGACATCCTAAGTGAAATGCCTTCTTGGGTAGAGTTTTTGGTTGAATCTAGAACAAAAGCTTCTATGAAAAGGGGATAACAGTAGTGCATAAAAATATTGCACAATACCTATAAAAATCAATCATAGCAGTCTAGAAAAGCTTGGGAAGAGAAACTGGAATAATAGTTTACAAGGGAAGAATGGGAAGACATTTCTATGGCTCCCAAGTATGCAACAAAGTTCAGACAGCTTAGGATTTTTGCACGGAAGTGTTTGCATAGGTAGTTTTATACACCAAGGAAACTTCAAAGAATTTTTCCTCTGTTAAATAACAAATGAAGGTGTGATGAGGAAGAAAGAGGCAACTGGGAACATGTTTCGTGAGTGTAAAGAGCTGGTATTAAAAATTCCCTACAGAATGCTGTTATCAGAAATACAGGGAAACCAAATGTATGTAACTGAGGAAATGATTATTTTGAGGTGTGTGGCAGGATCTGAATTGCCTAGACATAGTAATGTCTTAATTCTGCTGACTTCCAAAAAAAGCAGTTACTAGAAAATCAAAATCAAAATGTAAACCAACTGTACTGGAAATATTAAATGTTGTAAACAGAGGAAAAATACAAGCACTCAGCTCTCCTTGTTAATAAGGAGAAATTAATCATAGGCACTAAACAGCCTATAATTGCAAAGTACCTTGCAAAGGGAAAACAGCTCTTAAACTTTACAAAAAAGCACCTAAACAGGCATGTCCAAGGGTCAGCTTCCAGTGATTTCTCCTGTCCACCTGGTGAATCTGGGCATACTGGGGCAATGCGGCAACTGCCTCATGTACACAGACAATCCTCTCCTCCTATCACCCAACACTACAACCTGTGAGAGATGCACTTACATAGCCAAACTGGAATCAAAGCTCTCTCCTGCCAAGATTGTGCTAGACAGTCAAGAGGAGAAGGTTAACACCTGCATTACACCTCAAGCAACTCATAGCCCTTCAAAACCCACACCATCAACACCCACACATAGCAACACTAAACTCACATATAGAGGCCCTTAACATTAACCTGCCCAAGCAACAAGGACCTCTGAAGCCAAAACCTAAACAAACACCAGTCACAACTAAAGTGACACATAGCTCACAACACCAGTGTGCCACCCAACAACAGCCCCTAAGGCAAGACAATGTACCCAACACTTTAGTCATAGGTGACTCTATAGTCGGGTACACTGATGTCCCACTTACCAGGCTGAACAAGGAGAAAATTACAGTCAGCTGCCTGTCAAGTGCCAGGATCTGCCACATAACGCATGCACTCAAGTCACTCCACAAGTACAAATATGACTCTGTCATTGTCCATGCTGGAGTGAATGACTTGAGACGTACCTCCCTGGACTACATGAAAAGAGACATGGAAGAGCTCTTGGATCATGTGACCCAGGCAGGTATGACCCTAGCCCTAAGTAGCATCCTGCCTTCACCCAGAATTATATCACAGTACAAGGACAAAATGATTGACTTCAACAATTGGCTAAGTTTATGGTGTCATTCAAAGGGGATCCAGTATTTGTTTGTCTGGGAAGACATGATCGACAAACCACAATGCTTTGCCAGAGATGGTCTGCACCTGTCACCCTGGGATTCAGGTTACTGGCTAAAGCTCTTGCCACCCCTATAGTGCGTTTTTTAGGCAAGGTTCAAAGGATTAAACCACCACCGTAACAGATACTAGCATGCAAAATCTGAAGGTGATGCTACTCAATGCTAGAAGTCTAAACCTCAAAATGCACTCTCTCGAGGCACTCCTAAAAATGGAGAACATCGATATATGTGCAGTAACTGAGATTTGGTTCAAGGCTCCAGAGAGCACCCCTGCAATACCAGGCTACAATTCTTACCACACTTTTGACGCAAAACCAAGACCGAAACACCAAAGGTGGAGGAGTGTCCATATTCACCCAGGATATTCACACCTCCAGGCTAGTTGCCCAATACAATGTATCTGAAATTCTCCAGGTGCAACTAACACTAGGTAAGACTGCAATCCAAATTGTAACTTGCTGCAGATCCCCCACCATGCCCCAAGATTCTCACTACACCTTTCTAAACATACTGGAAAATATTAAGATACAACCAAACACCCTAATACTGAGTGATTTCAACTACCCTGCCATTAATTGGGAAAACTACTCGGGTACCAACTCCTTTTCCCAACGGTTCTTGGAATTCATAAATTCCAACACCCTGGATCATCCATTGTCCCGCCAGGGACTCCAATATCCTAGACCTGGTCATTACCAACATGGGAGATAGATGCTCCACACCAGTGGTCACCCCCTCATTGGTCAGGTCTGACCATAAGCAAATCACCCTTGACATCCACATCCCACCCCCCAGTAAGGAAACCTCCTTAAAAAACTTCTCCAAAGCCAACTTCATGCTACTGATGTCAGAAGTGACAAACTTCACAACACCCACACAGACGGGATCTGGAAGTTCGACTGCAGAATCCTACACTAAGGCACTGTACGAGCACATCTACTCGTGCATGAATCGTGCCATCCCAAATAGAACCAAGATGCTCTTCTCCAAAAAAGGAAGCCAATCTGGTGGTCCCCTGCTATAAACATACTATACAACAGAAGGAGGAAACTGTTGCAGAAAAGAGGAAAATCCCAGGATGCAAAAAACTCCCTCACCAGCCTCAGTAAGAATAAGAAGCTGAAATTTCTCATAAAATCCTCAAAAGCTAGTTATGAAAATAAAATTGCCAAAGATTCCAAAGACAACCAGAAGGCATTCTATAGTTATGTCAAGAATCTAAATGGCAATGCTCAGATCTGCTCTGAGCTACAACAGAATGGCATTAAATATACTGATCCCAAGGATATTGCCAATATCCTGGCAGATTGATTTAGTGCCATCTTCACCCCCCTCTCACCCCCTAAAGGGCCTATCTCAATACCAAAAGATTGCCAAATTCCGATAATCATGGCCACACAGGTAGAAACCGCACTCTCCAAAGCTAAGAATACAGCATCCATGGGACCAGATGACATCCCAGGCTGTGTACTACATGAACTACAAAATGAACTGGCACCTCACCTAAGTTTCATGTTTAATCATCGCCTCACCTCAGGCTTTGTTCCCACTGAGTGGCGCACAGCTACAGTTATCCCACTCCACAAGGGAGGATCTGCCTTGGATCCTGCAAACTACCATCCCATCAGTCTGACAAGCCTGATCTGCAAGGGCATGGAATGCATTATCATGGAACTTATAAACAAAGACACTGGCAACCTTCAAACACTGGACCCCACCCAGTTTGGGTTTGTGAAGGATGATCTTGTCTCCTGAATCTGATTGACTTCTTGAATCAGGGTAAGGCGGTCCACACAGCCTATCTGGACCTCGCCAAGGCCTTCGACACCATCCCCCATTCTGGAATCATAGATAAACTTACTAAGCTGGGCATAAATCCCTATGACACTCAATGGGTTGCCAACTGGCTTACTGACAGAACTCAGACTGTAAAAGTAGCTGACTCCAAATCCAGCTCCAGACAAGTGGAGTACCTCAGGGTTCGGTCCTGGGACCACTCTTGTTTGGCATCTACTTCTCTGAAGTACAGGCCAACACTAAGGGACTCTGGCTAACAAAGTTTGCAGATGACTGCAAACTGGGAGCCATTATTGAATCCACAAATGATGTGGATATTTTACAAAAGGGCCTAACAGAAACAGATGCTTGGTGCCAGAGCCATGGGCTCAAGCTTAATGCCTAGAAATGTATAGTTATCCCCTTTGGAAAAAAACATGTACCCATAAATTACCACATAGGTGGCAGGACACTAAACATCGAAAGTGTGATGAGAGACTTAGGGACACAGGTGGACAGTGGTCTCACTTTCGACAACCACATCGCCACAACAGTCAGGAAATCCTTCTATGTGGCACACCTCATCACTAACGGCTTTTCATCCAGAAAAAAGGAGGTCACTGTCCCACTGTACTCATCCCTCATTTGACCCATTATAGAGTATAATGCCCCGTTTGGTATGTACCTCACAAGACATCTGCAACAGCTGGAAAGGCCACAGAAATACCTCACTAAAAGAATCACAGGCCTAAAGCAGATGCCATATGCTGACTGTCTAAAAAAAAACTCCAGCTATACTCTGTGGCATATCGTCTACTCAGAGGCGATCTCTGCTTAACATACAAGGCCATGCCAAACCCTGAGCTGTTGGACATGCTCCACTTGAAGAAATCCCAATACCTCAGAGCCACACGCTCCAGGGATCTAAACTTTATCATCACAATGAACAAAACATGCTGGAAGGGTAGGTCAAAGGCAGATCATGCCTTCTAAACTTGGTTGACTTTTTCGAAACAGTCACCAAAGCCATTGATGAGGGAAAGGCAGTCCATACAGCCTACCTCGATCTGGCGAAGGCCTTCGATACAATACCCCACTCGGGTATCATTGAAAAACTCATCAGCTTAAATGTTAACCCATACATCACAAGATGGGTTGCAAACTGGCTGAGTGACAGAGCCCACAGGGTCAGAGTTGTTGGCGCCATGTCAGACTCAAAGCCTGTCACAAGTGGTGTACCACAGGGCTCAGTCCTGGGCCCACTCTTGTTTGGCATCTACTTTTCGAAGTACAAGCAAACACAGGAGGGTTATGGCTGACAAAGTTTGCAGATGACTGCAAACTGGGCCATAGTAGAAAACACATCTGACACAGATATCCTTCAGAAGGGTCTCACAGAAATGGATAACTGGTGCCAGAGCCATGGCCTAAAGTTAAATGCCAAAAAATGCATAGTCATACCCTTCGGAAAAACAAGGTTACCCTAGCTACCAAATAGGTGGCAATCCACTGAGCACAGAAGAAGTTATCAGGGACCTGGGGACCCAGGTTGATAGTAGTCTGTCATTCGACACCCATGTAGCTAAAGTAGTTAGGAAGACCTTCTACATTGCCCACCTTATCATGAAGGGATTCTCATCTAGATCAAGGGAGGTCATAGTCTCCCTATACTCATCACTCATCCGACCAATGATTGAGTACAATGCCCCATTTGGAATGTATCTGACCCGACACTTCCAGCAGCTGGAGGCCACAAAAGTTCCTCACCAAAAGGATAAAGGGTCTCAAACATCTGTCCTATGCTGCCCGACTGAAAGAACTCCAGCTCTATTCAGTCACTTGCTCAGAGGTGACCTTTGCCTAACATACAAGGCCATGTCAAACCCAGATTTGATGAATATGCTTCACCTCAAAAATCTAGATCCATCAGAGTCACAAGGCGGAGACTTAAACCTCGACACGGCTATTAATAGGGCGTGCTGGAGGGATAGATTCATCACCCAAAGACTCCCTATGCTGTGGAATAAAATCCCGGTATATGTGAGGCAGAGCACCTCGCTGGCCTTGTTCAAGAGAAATCTTGACCAATGGATGGGAGATCGCAGATATACCCCAGGGATTACCTCAGTGTCACTGCTCAACAGAGGCACAGCAAAATAATGGGTATAGTTCCCCATACTAAAGGGGTGGCGTAAGCCACAAAACTATGGGCTAGGCTTGTAAATGCCCTCGGGCAGATAGCCTAGTATGAACCTATGAACCTATGAACCATACTCTGGAATAGACTGCCCATACATGTCAAGCAGAGCGCCTCACTGGCCCTCTTCAAAAGGAACCTTGATGATTGGATGGGAGATAGGAAATTCACCCCGGGGATCATGTCAGTCACCCTGCTAGACAGGGGCCCAGAGAAGTAAATACTGTGGGAGGAAATATCCAGGGAATTGTTATGGCTAGGCTTGCATGGGCCTTAGAGCAGATAGCCTAGTACCAACCTATGAACTACATACAAGAACTGGAAAGGAGATCTGTAGAAAAGGGAAAGAACAAATTACATAGGCATAAATGGAATTTGTGGGAACAGCACAAGCAAATAATGTTTAGGAGGAGAAGGAATGTGGTTTAAGGGAAGGCAGAATTTATCCGAACAGTTTATGTAATGGACCAAATGAGAGTTGTTGTAAAGAAGGAAACATATATGTAATAATTTAATGTATGTAATTAAAACATGTTAATATATCTTGTTTTCTCTTAATGTATCTGTGCCTATCCCTTAAGTGATAATTTAAAAAAGGTGTTAAGAAAGAACATAGTATTATATTTATTGTATAATAAATGGTGCATACAAACATTTATTCTCACCAGCACTGACTGCCAAATCTTGCACCACAAAACATCATATCTGATCATTTAAAAGCACATTGCAACATTCTTCTAATTACATTCTTCAAGTGGATTGTAGTTTTATTGGCCATTTTGGGCTAATTTCTATCTCTTTTATCTTTCTGATATAAAAAACGCATTTGCGTGGTTTTGCGCATTGAGCAGCAGTGGTTAGCTAGGGTTAAACTATCTCCGGCTCCACAGAGTCTGCTCTTTAGTTTTTCCCTTAGTACTAGCCAGTTCTTTCAGTTTTTGCACTCAAATCAGCGCTTTCAGACCCACACTTGCTCAAAAAGTAACAGAAGCACAAATAAACTACAGTAATCGATCCTCCACATTTGTTGTTGGGAACAGTCAAACTACTCCCCCCCATCAGCTTAACAAGAAAATGTTCCTCAACCCATTCAAACTAGAAAAAGTTCCTCAACCCATTCAGGCATGTCCAGAGGCCAGTTCCCAGTGTATTCTCCTGTCTACCTGATGAATCTGGGCATCCTGAGACAATGTCACAACTGCCTCATGTACACAAACAACCCTCCCCTCGTACCACATGTCACCAAAATCTGTGAGAGATGCACAAACAGCCAAACTTGAGGCAAAGCTCTCTCCAGCCACGACTGGAATAGACAGTCAAGAGGAGAAGGAATCAACCTGCAGTACTACACACAGCCCCACCACACCTGCAACTGTAAATCCTACACATAGATACACAAAGACATACTCGGAGGTTCTAAATAAAAATCTGCGGAAACAACAGAGACCTCCAAAGCAGACATGCAAGCAACCTCCACCCACAAACACATTGCAACTGACACATAACCTCCAAAACCAGTGTGCCACACAACCACAGCCCATAAGGCATAAGATCATACCAAACACACTTGTAATAGGGGACTCCATAGTCAGGCACATCGATATCCCACTCACCATGCTGGACAAAGAGAAGGTTACTGATGGCTGCCTTTCGGGAGCCAGAATCCACCACATCACAGGCACTCAGGTCACTCCATAACAAGTACAAATATGACTCTGTCATTGTCCATGTTGGTGTGAATGACCTGAGACATACCTCCCTGGACTACATGAAAAGAGACATGGAAGAGGTCTCTGATCATGTAACCAAGGCAGGTATGACCCTGGCCCTGTGTAGCATCTTACCGTCACCAAGAATGATACCTCAGTACAAGGAAAAAATGATACATTTCAACAATTGGCTAAGCTTCTGGTGTCATTCAAAGGGGATCCAGTATCTGTCTGCCTGGGACGACATGCTCGACAAGCCACGATGCTTTGCCAGAGATGGCTTTCACCTGTCACCCCTGGGATACAGGATACTTGCCAAGGCTCTTGCCACCCCCATAGTGCCTTTTTTAGGCAAGGCTCAGAAGACAAACCCACCACCGTAATAAGTTCTAGTGACAAAACACTGAGGGTAATGCTGCTCAACGCCAGGAGTTTAAACCTCAAAATGCACTCCCTCGAGGCTCTTCTCAAAATGGAGAACATCGATATTTGTGCAATAACTGAAACTTGGTTCAAAGCTCAAGAGACCCCAGCGATTCCAGGCTACAACTCCTAACACACATTTCAGCCACAAAACCTGGACCGAAACACTAAGGGAGGTGGCGTATCAATATTCATCAAGGATAACCACACCTCCAGACTAGTTGCAAAGTACGATGCCTCACAGATCATCCAAGTGCAACTGACACTGGGCAAAACTGCAATCCAGATTGTAGCTTGCTACAGGCCACCTTCCCTACCCCCACTCCTTGTTCTTCGAGGTACTGGAAAACATGAGAGTCCAACCAGACACCCTAATACTGGGTGACTTCAATTACCCAAACATCAACTGGGAAAACTACTCAAGCACAAATAAATTTGCCCAGCACTTCCTGGAATATATTAACTCAAATAACCTGGACCAGCTTATCAACACCCCCACAAGAGGCAACAATATACTGGACCTGGTCATCACCAACATGGGGAACAAGTGCTCCATACCCGAAGTAAATTCCTCATTGGTTAGATCAGACCATAAACTCATCACCCTCGATAGCCACATACCACACCCCCCCAGGAAACCACAGTGAAAAACTTCACCAAAGCAAACGTTTTGCTACTTAAGACAGAGGTGGCGAACTTCGTTACTCCCATGCAGAATGACAACTTGGTTGAATCTGCTGTAGCCTACACAGAAGCACTCTACAAGCCCTTGCATGAGTGCATGGACTGTGCTATCCCAAACAAAACCAAGACCCATTTCTTCAAAAAAGGAAAACAGTCTGGTGGACCCCGGCCATAAACAAACTCTATAATAGAAGGAAGAAATTATTACAAAAAAGAGTAAAAACACAGGAAGGGAAGAGCTCCCTGACCAACCTCAGCAAAAAGCTAAGATCCGTTATTAAATCCTCAAAGGCGAGCTTTGAAAGAAAAATCACAACGGGCACCAAGGACATCCACAAAGCATTTTTTAGCTATGTCAGGAACCTAAATGGCAACTCTCAGATCTGCTCTGAGCTACAACATAACGGTTCAAAATTCATGGAACCAACTGATATCGCCGATATACTAGCAGATAGGTTCAGTGGAAACTTTACCCCTTCCTCACCCCCTAAAGGGCCCATATCTATACCAGAAGATTGCGCTGCCCTCGTAATCTCAGACACTCAGGTGAGAATGGCACTTTCTAAAGCAAAAAAACACAGCATCCATGGGACCAGACAGCATCCCAGGCTGCGTGTTACATGAACTACAAAATGAACTAATCCCTCACCTAAGTGCCATGTTCAACCACAGCCTAGCCTCAGGCTATGATGTACCCACAGAGTGGTGCATGGCAACGGTCATCCCGCTTCACATGGAGGAGCCACCACCGACCCCAGGAACTATCGCCCCATCAGCCTGACGAGCCTCGTCTGCAAAGCCATGGAGTGCATCATCATGGAACTCATAAACAACAACATTGGGAACCTACAGACCCTGGACCCTACTCAGTTTGGTTTTGTAAAGGGCAGGTCATGTCTTCTAAACCTGGTTGACTTCTTCGAGACAGTCACCAAAGCAATTGATGAGGGAAAGGTGGTCCACACGGCATGCCTTGATCTTGCAAACGCATTTGATACCATTCCCCACTTAAGAATTATAGATAAACTCACTAACCTAAATATAAACCCCTACATTACAAGATGGTTTGCAAACTGGCTCACAGACAAGACCCATACAGTGAAAATAGGAAATGCTAGGTCTGACTCCAAACCGGTGACAAGTGGAGTACCCCAGGGCTCAGTCTTGGGACCTCTCCTGTTAGGTATTTACCTCTCTGAGATACAAGCAAACACAGGGGGACTATGGCTAACAAAGTTCGCAGATGACTGCAAACTGGGTGCCATAATCGAGACTCCTACTGATGTAGATATCCTTCAAAAGGGTCTCACTGAAACAGATACATGGTGCCAAAATCATCGCCTCAATCTAAATGCCAAAAAGGGCATTGTCATCCCCTTCGGGAAAAACAAGTACCTATGAATTATCACATAGGTGGCAGCTCACTTAACACAGAGAGTGTGATAAGAGACCTAGGGACCCAGGTAGACAGTAACCTTTCCTTTGATAACCACATCGCTAAGGTGGTTAGAAAATCCTTCTACATGGCCCACCTTATCACAAAGGGGTTTGCATCTAGAAAAAAGGAAGTTATTGTTCCCCTCTACTCATCACTCATTAGACCCATTATTGAGTACAATGCCTCATTTGGGATGTACCTTACTAAACACCTGCAACAACTGGAGAGGCCTCAAAAATATCTCACCAAAAGGATAACATGCCGAAAACAGATGCTCTATGCCACCAGACTATAAAAACATCAACTGTACTCGGTTGCATACCGGCTACTCAGAGGTGATCTCTGCCTGACATACAAGGCTATGTCAAACCCCGAATTGCTGGAAATGCTCCACCTAAGGAAAACCCTGTCTACCTGAGCTACATGCTCTAAGGACATTAACCTGACCACTACAATAAACAGGACTTGTTGGAGGGACAGATCGTGTCCCAGACATTCCCCCTTCTCTGGAATAAGGTCCCCATATATGTGAGGCAGAGCTCCTCATTAGCACTCTTCACCCCAGGAATCACTTCTGTGGCCCTGCTCGACAGAGGCGCAGGTGACTAAATCACATGGGAGGTGCAAGCCGAAACATTTTGACTAGGCTTAATTATGCCCTAGGGCCAATAACCTAGAACCTACTTATGAACCTATGAACCTAAGAACTCTCAAACATCTGCATCTTGTTTTTCCCTGTTATTGTTCATATAAGTCTACAGTTGTATACTTCATATAAGACATGTTTAAAGGAGAAAGATACAGTGCAGGTTCAGTCATACCATCTAATATAATGGATTTGATATCCAGCATACACATAGCCTTTGCTTGCATTGTTATCCTTATGATAATGCCATTGTTGAGCTCATATCCCATTTCCACAGCTCTGTCCCTCATCTTTATCATATAAACAGCTACTTTTAACTACCACTTCTGGATGAAAATCAGATATTAAACAATTTTAGCAACTTTGTGTAAGCAAACCAAGAAATCTGCTTAGTTGCAAAATGATAGTTTGCTAATTCACAAGGTGCTACACTCCAGAAATATAACATAGATAAGGATAGTTAAGTGGAGTATGGCAAATCCTCATCAATATGTTTAAGAAATCAACTTAAACAGTTGAAATCTGATCCCCAGCTTTACTGCTCATCAAGGTCCCTGTAACCCATGAACCCCATTTTAGCACTCACACTTATAGTATCCATTTGGAAAACATCTTACCATTTTATACGTGAAATCTTTATTACTATATCTCTGATGTAACACTTTCCATGCACCAGCCAAGGTTTGCAATCATACAGTTGCTATTTGGTTCTAAACTACTTGGCTTTTATTTGCATTTTATTCTTGATAAATCCACCCTTAATGCAAAAAATTATTAGTACTAATAATTGTCATAAGCCACAGAAATTCCTGACTCAGTGGAAGGGTGTCTGCACATAATGCTTCCTGTCTCATTCTGCCTCTTTAGTGCATATAATGCAACATGCCAACTAAGTATATTCCTAACGTATTCTCATAATAGCCACATCTGTGTTACCAAACATATCAAAGAGAATTTCAAACTCCAGGGTATGCAGTCAGTTGGCAAATCAAATATTACCAGTACTAGTAGATGATTATCTTTTATCCCAGTAAAACTCCTAGCATCTTCCTTATAGCAAGAGAAATGATTTACAACATAACAGTTCTCTTTTAATATTTATTTATTGTTTGTTTACCATGTAGATGAGCTGGTCTGTTGACCTATTTCAGTCATGACCTGATGTGAACTCAAGGAGCAAATATAGAAAAATGCATAAATATAAAAGGAAACAATATATAGGTAAAATGCATGACATACAGAACATGGAACAGTATTCCAACAGAAGGTGCAATATAGATAGGCAGGACTAATAGTACAGAATGATATAGAAATGTAACTGTGCACAATTTATGTACAAATTTTAATTCATGTGCAGATATTAAATTGAACTAATATGTATTGGATTGCAAGGTTTGCCACTCAACAATTATCGCAAGAGTATGTACACATGGCTTCTTTGTGTAGATGCTCTCAGTGTTTTTTTAAAGATTTCCAAAGTTTGCTTCTTTCTTACTTCATTTGGTAATGGGTTCTGTATGACAGACCCTTTCCCAGAAAAGACTATTTCTCCCATAGTTGTTTTGAAATGATATCAGGCTGGCATGAGGTTGTCACTTTGACTGTTTTGGAGGGTGTAGCCTTGCTTTTTAAAAGGAATTTTAACTCTCAGAGGTGAGCAGTACTTTAGCTTTATTTTGAATAGTAAAGATCTTAAAAGAGCCTGCTTTGAACTGAAAGCCACTTGTGGTTCTTTAGGAGATCACAGCGGTTTGTCGGTGCATTGGCAAATAGCACAAATATGCATATTTTGTTGACAGTTACCTGTATATTTCGACTATTGTATAAAGAGTGAAAAGATAAAATTGGAAGGCCATATTCTAGTTTTGGGAGTACATTATGTTCATCATTCCCACTGCCTCAGTGGCATTTTGGGTTCAGCTGTCACAGATGTGAGTGGTTAGGTTTTTTCACTTCCACAATGAAGGAAAGGAAAGTACCTGAAGCCAGAAGCATCTAGCAAGAGTAAATTAGCAGCCAGTCACAATAGCATATTAAAACCAAATCCAACAACATCCAAATCAAAGAGGTTGAAACCCACTATAACTATGCATAATCAGGTGGATGGGGAGTGGATGCTGACATTGAGGCAATGAGGAATTCAAACATCTGCTGTTATGGGTAAATAGGGGGTGCACAACTGTACTATGCTTTTCTTTCCTACTGCCTCAGTGGCATTTTGGGTAGATTCCCAAAACCTACCCTACCTGAGGGGTGGAAGGATAAAGATCCAGGAGTCCCTGGAGAATGGTCCAAACAAAGCCTGCTGTGGACCTCAAAAAAAAGTCCAGTTTGTAGTGCTCAGTGAAGGCATGAACAGAGGACCAGGTTACTGCTTCTAGAATGCTTCTAGAGTCCACTCCTTTCCAGTATGCCATCAAAGAGGATACAGCCCTAATCAATTGAGCATTAATCTTGCCTGGAAGAGATTTATTATGCTGAGAGTAAAAGAAACCAATAGCAGAGGACAACCATCATACAGTAGTTTGCTTAGACATAGGTTGACCTTTCTTATCTCCATTGTAGCAGCAAACACCAGTTCAGCATTCCTAAAAGGCTTATCCTTTTTTTTTTGATTAGGATATTCCTCTGTGAGATCAATGGCTTGATTCAAGATAAATCAGAAACAACTTTAAGCATGAATGAATGAATGAATGATGGATAAGTGTGTAACACAACCCTATCCTTGTGAAAAATTATATAGGTTTGGCCCATCATGAAAGCTTGCAGCTCATAGACTTGACCTGCAGATGTCAGAGCAATGAGAAAAATAATCTTTCAAGTAATGAACTGTCAATCAGCCTGAGAGGCAGCTCAAAAAGAGATAAGTTCAGATTTTTCAAGACCAAAGTTGAGATTGCAAGGAGGAAGAATTTGCTTTCGATGGGTTCTCATGAGCAGTATTCTTTTCATAAACTGTTATTGTCTAGGCAGTACCTAGAAAGCCTCTTCCACTTGAAAAATGTAGCATTTTCTAGTTGCAGTTTTTTTTGTCTCTTAAATACCTGCTGCACATCCTCAAGGAACAAATGCCTAAAGTGTACCAGAAAAGAATTATCCAGGCTGTCAGTTGTAGTTGCTGTAAGTTAGGGTGTACCATTCATTCCTGATGCTGTGTGAGCAGATCAAGTCTGTGAGGTAGTAATTGCCCCTGGCCAATTCCGTTAAAAGGGAAAACCAACTTTGCGTAGGCCAAAAGGGGGTTACTACAATGATCTTTTGCGATTCTGTCTCTGAATCTTTAGATGAGCCTTGGGAATCATTGGAAAGGGTGGAAATTCTTACAGGAACGTTCCTGACCACGTGAATGATAGATCATCTGTCTTCCAAGTATGGCTGCAAGGATTTCTTGAATAGAATTTTATCAATTGTTTGTTCTTTAAGGAGGAGAATAGGTCTACTCGAGGTGCTCTCCACATCTGCATCAAGTCCTGAAAGACCTTTACATGCATCTTCCACTTGTGAGAGTCTGTCCAGGATCTTTTTAGTTTGTCTGTCAGTATATTTTGCTATGATGGAATGTATGAGACCTGAAGAGTCCACGAATGCTGTAGAGCCAGGCCATCACCGCCAATCAGGAAAGAGGGAATGACCTTGTACCCCATTGCTCATTCAGGTACCACATCAAGGTAGTCTGTGACGACTTGGAGAAGACTTGGAACCATAAGTGGTGAAGAATGGCATTAATCACTGTCAACATCTCTTTTATGTTTATGTGCTTTGGCATGTCCTGAGGACCCCACAAGCCATGCACTTGACCTCCCATGGACACTACTTCCGACAAAAAAGTCTGACAAGCCCATCTGGATAGAATGGACTTGGTTTCATTGAGAGAAAGAGAGTCCTGAATCCATAGACAGTCAATCCCACCACCATTGCAGTTCCTGTTTCACAAATCTCAGTACTGGTACTGAGAAATCCAAGGGATGAAGATGCTTGGTCCTAAAATTCTTCAAGTGCCATTGAATTTTTCTCATGCGTAGTCTGGCTAGTGGTATTATGAAAATCATTGATAACATGAGATCTAGAATTTTGAAGAATTCTCTTACTGAAGCCATGTCTAAAAGAGGGAAATCCAAGAAAATGCCCTAAGTCAGAACGTTGTCTTCTGGCAGGAAGTCCATCCTTTTTACTGTGTTTATCAAACACCCCAGGAAAATAGTTCATTGAGAGGGTATGAGCAAGGACTTCTGAAGGCTCAGTTGAAGCCCAGGTGTGACGAGAGAGCTACAGCCTTGTCTAAGGACTCCAAGCACCTGGTTACAGAATCTGCACATATCAGCAATTTGTCTAAATAAGGAAGAAGTTGTAAATTCCTAGGGTTCAAATGTAGAATGGGTCTCCAAGAGTTCTCCTTTTTGGTACCAAAAAGTTTCTCGAGTAAAATACTTTGCCTTTGTGAACCACAGGCACTGGTTGTATGACCCTTGCTTCTACCATGTGATGGAGCACTGGAGTGGAGAAATTCACCTAAAAAGGGGGAGGATTTTCTCTCCACAGCCGAATGTATCCTGTCCAAATTATTCCCAGAGCCCATTTGTTTGAAACTACTAGTGGCCAGACTGTAAGGTTGAGAGACAGCCTATGGAAAGGAGAAAGAGAAGGAAGGGCAGGAGTAAAGGGAATACTGTGTGACTCGGGATAGCCATTCCTTTTGCAAGGGATTGATTATATTTCAAAAAGGAACTCATTTTGTTTGGTTACAAAGAATTATCCTCCTGCCATTTCCTTTTGGATCCCTGCATTTTGTTTGGTTGGGATTTTTATTCATTCTACCCCTTGAAGGAAGATTCCTTATTTCGGGGAGAACTTGGATACATGAAACATCCTAGATACCCATGCATTAATTTGCCTGTATCATCACACTGTTTGAGAATCTGTGTAACAAAGAGCCTAAACACCAATTCATAACTTAAAGGTGCATTCAAAACTTTGTTTTTTAAATCATCATAAAAGTTCTGATTCCATAACCAAGCATGCCCTGTTAATACAACTGAAGATGCAGCATGTCTTAAACTGTTATACTTTTCACTGTCTGGACATTCAAAAGCAGTTATATTATTGGACAGGTCTAGTCTATCAGAAAACATTCCCAATTGTTTATTTCCTTGGATTCCAAAACACTGGTTGAAAAGATTTCCAAAAACACGTTGGCTATGTGTCCCTCTCGCTGCATTAAGTTTTGTTTGATTTCTGTGGCAGGTTGTTCCATGGATATCCCAAGGTTCATTCCACTAAGTCCTTAGTTGCTGCTTTTGCTTCTTCTGCCTTCGTTATGCATGCTTCAGTGGATGATATCTGTACGGTTGTTACTTAGTCATCCTTGAAATGTCTGAGTAAAGCACTACAACTTGGATCTGGCATCATTTATGACTGCTGTGCTCAGGGGTATATTGGGGTGGGCAAACTTTTTGATTCGTGGGCCACATTGAGTTCTAACATTTGACAAAGGGGCCGGAACAGGAGCAGATAGATGGCATGCTTTGAAAACATCACCTCATTGGGGGAAAAATACACATCTTGGGATATGGAGAAAACATGTGCTTTAATTTCCAATGAAAATGAAGAAAAGCATTACAATAAAATCTCTGACTTCGAAATGAGTCTTTAAACACTGAAAATCAAATAAATGACCATTTTATTTTAAAGCACTGAAAGTTCTGTTATCCTTCAGGATATCACCATCACTCTCCTCCTGACTGTCTTTTTTCAAAAACGGTAGGAGATGCAGATGTACTTGTCCTGTTCCTTTTATTCAATTTGTTTCCCCGGTGCCAAAAGTCAACAACGACCAGTGCAAGGACGAAACAGTTGCAGCAAGTCAGTCTGTGAAGCGTTATATTTGATCTGCACGCACTGTTTATTTTAACAACGTGCGTATCACGGTGACACACACATTTTAATGGGAGCAGTGTTGTTGGTCTCCTTTTTTAGCCAGCGCATCAAAGTCTGGAGTTAGTTTTGTTGTGGTGATTCTCAGGATGGATCTGAGGTGTAGGTCTGTTAACTTGGATCTGTGGCTGGCTTTGTTGATGTTCATGACGCTGAAGGTCTGTTCACACACGAAGGTAGAGCCGAACAAAGCCAACATCATCTGCGCTACTTAGATTTGGAAACGCGGCATCATTGAATGAAGCATAGAAGTCATTTAGTTTCAGAGAGCTGAACTTCTCTTTTAAGGCAGGGTCGGACTGAAGGTCGATCAGTTCGAGCTGAAGCTCTTCTGGAGCTGTTTCGGGGTCTTGTGACAGAGGAAAGGCCACCAATTGAAGTGACTTGTCAATTTTGTCGAAATCCAAAAACCGACGGCAGAATTCTCCGTGCAGTGCATCCAGTGACTCACTGTATTTCTTTACTTTTGCTCCGGCCTCTTTCAGCGTGGCTAGTCTAGGAAAATGAGTGAATGACTTGTTCAAAATCTGCCTGGAGAATAAAGCCAGCTTGGATTTGAAGGCTTTCACGTTTGTGTACATGTCATGCACAAACTGCTCCTTCCCTTGCAGTTTCATGTTGAGCTCATTCAAGTGTGAAAATACGTCCATAGCAAACGCAAAGTCACACATCCAGCTCTTGTTGCTCAGCTCAGGAAATTCATCAGTCTTCCCCTGCCACTCCAAAAACACGCCAATCTCCTCTTTGAGCTCCCACACTCATTGAAACACTTTGCCCAAACTCAACCAGCGGACACGGGAGTGATAAAGCAGGTCCTGGTGATCCGCATCAGTTTCCTCCAGGAACGCAATGAACTGACGGTGCTGAAGTCCCCATGCTCGTATGAAGTTGACGAGTTTCACCACAGGATTCACAACATGATTCAGCTGTAACACCGATTTACATAGAGATTCCTGGTGGATGATGCAGTGGAGGAAAATGACATCCTGGTCAGGGTTTTCATCTTTCACTTTATTCTGGATTCTCCTCAGCAGGCCAATGTTTTTTCCCGTTAAATTCGGAGATCCATCTGTGGTGACGTTAACAAGCTTACTCCAGGGAAGCTTCATGTTTTCGATGGCAGCAGACACCCGTTCAAACAAGTCCCCTCCCCGTGTTTGTCCTTTCAGAGACTCCATTGTCAAAAACTCCTCCTTTATTTCAAAAGTTTCATTGATTCTTCGGATAAAAATGAGGAGCTGAGCAGTGTCTTTGACATCATTGCTTTCATCCAGTGCTAAAGAATAAAAATGAATGACTTTGCCTTTTTGTTTAATCAGCTGGTGATATCTTCATCTATTAGTTCCACACGGCGAGTCACTGTCCGCCGTGATAAACTGATTTTCTCAAATTTGTCTTTGGTCTCCGGGCACAAAATACCTGCTGTCTCTACCTTACATTCTTTTAAAAACTCGCCCTCAGACAGTGGTTTGCTGGCCTTTGCTATTTTGAATGAAAGCATAAAACTGGCCTTGGTACTTGACTCTTGAATGGCAGTTTGACGGTGAAAAAAACTTTGCTGAGCCTTCAAATTAGCTGCCACCTTCTCAGCAGCAGCTTCCCGTTCTTTTGTTGAGAGCTTGCTAGCATAATTAGCGTGCTTTGTGGCAAAGTGACGGCTAATATTATACTCTTTAAAAACCGCCACAGTTTCTTGGCATATCAGGCAAACAGCAGATGATCGGTGTTCAGTGAAAAAATATTTAGTTGTCCACTCCTTATTGAACACTCGACATTCTCTGTCCACTTTCCTTTTCTTGGGTCCACTCATCTTCATAGAGGGGTGGTGGGTCAAAGGGTAAAGTGCAAACGTGGAGTAATAGGCCTACGCTTCACCTCAACAAAGCCAATATCTAGACTGCGCCATCTAGTGAGGAAACATCAGAATTGCAGGGGAAATAAAACATTAACAAGGTTAATTTATTAAAATTTTTCAAGTTTGGCGGGCCGAATCAAAACATTTAACGGGCCGCATGTGGCCCCCGGGCCGTAGTTTGCCCATGCGTGGCCTAGGACCTTCCATCAGGAAGAGTTTGGGACTCCTTCCTCCTTAGCAGTTATGGAGGATGGACCCATTTGTATCAGTTATGAAAGCTACGTACTTAACATAATGATAAATCTGTAGGACTGGACCCAACAACTCTTTCCCCTGCTTTGTCTGCTTTGTCAAATGGCTGTGCCTCAGCATGACTAAGTCAGATCTGGAGTGAGGAGATGTCACAGATGTAGCAGTCTGGGAAAGTTTGGAGTACTGAACAGTCAAAATGCCTGTGATCTTAGTCCTAAAAGTTACAGGGGATGGACCCACTCATACGGATCTGTCATTACAGTAAATAAATGACTTTATGTCTGCTGCCGCCAAACTTCAGATACATGGAGATATCAGGCATAGCATTGATTGGAACAGCTGAAAGCCTGACCGCAGCAGTGTGGCAATGTTTGATTGAATTGTTCTTTATTCTTCAGTAACTGTACTGGATATATTGTAGTGATTGACGTTTATTGTATCCGGTTACAATATTAGCATGATTTCCCTGTAAGACAGCCTTAGCTGTATTGGGACTAACTGGGTCAACAAAATAAGAAACTGGAATGGAATAAATAAAAAGCATGTTTGCATCAAACACTGGATTCCCTTATTACTGCCAATTTTATTATTATTGGCTCCACTGATTGACCTTGTTTTAGATTTATATGTCCCTATAGTATTTTCTGCTTTTTAACTGTTTAGCAAAGTGAAGAGGTTTGTAGCCAGGTTCTGGGAATGCCTCAGTGGCTCATAGCTGAAAGTTCTTCTGAAGCACTTTAAAAATACTGTAGTGCACTTTTGTTAAGCAGTGCATTGGTACTGTTAAAAATATATTTGTACTGTTGAGTACTGCACTCATTAATGCACCTTAATATTTCAAATGTGACAAATTTGTATTATGCGGAGCTTCAAAAGAAACTTGGGCGTAAGAGGCAGATATGCTTTTGTTTCTGCATTTACTCATGAGAAATTTGCATGGGGGTGTGTGGCCAAGATGCCAGTCTGGTAGCAGCAGAAATCCATAGCTCTGCTTAGATTTCAGTATCTTGACAGGAAATATACTTTAATTTTTAGAAAAATCTAACAAAGTATACTAAAAGTTAGATTAACATAGACTCTTTATTATTTTCTAAAAATTAGTCAAGAGAATTTTTTAATTATTCCTGTCAATAAGTTTTCTGCTGGAGATCTCAAGATGAGCAACTCAAGGAACCCACACCAGTAGAGTGCAGTGAAAAAAGAATTACAGCTGATAATAACAAACATCCAAGAACTGTCACTAAAAATGGACAAATTCAAAAACAAAATGGATATTATCAAACAGGAATGCGTAAACAACTGGAACTTCTAAGTGGAATAGTAGAAAAACAATTTTAACAGATTCTTGCCTTAGCGGAAACAGTAACTGACCTAGATACTAGAGTGACAGAAAATGAAAATCACTATGATTTTCTTCTGAAACATAACACCAGGCTGATTGAGAAACTGGAAGACCTTGAAAGTAGATCAAGGAGGAATAACATAAGATTATATGGAATTCCTGAGAAAGAAGAGAGTGCTAACATGATTCAATTCCTCAATAAGTGGTTTTCATCAGCACTAAACATGTCTGAATCCCTCAGTTTTGGAATTGAGAGGGCTCATTGATCCCTGGCAAGTCCAGCTTAATCTCTCAGTTCATCTAACCCCAGGTCTATAATAGTTAGATTTCTTTCCTCAGAAGACAAGGACTTCGTGCTGAAATCAACTTGGACTAATTCCCCTATCAAGTTGGGTGAAAAAGTTATTCGTTTTGACAATGACTACACCTCTACAGTCATATCCAGAAGAAAGGAGTATGTTCCACTAATTAAGTCCTTGAAATAAGCCAATATGAAAGCTCAAATTCTTTTTCCTGCAAGAATAAAAATCAGCTTGCCAGAAAGAGTGAAGATCATTTGATTCCATACAAGAAGCAGTAGAATTTATCCAAAAGAAAAAAAATGCTGTCGGACATAGAAGAAATGGAATGCTCATCCCAGAGTTTGAAGAGACAGGCAACAATAAATGGATGGTCTGTGAAGGAAGGAGCAAACAAAACTAAGAAACTAAAGGACAAATGAATAAATTCCTTCTAATTTTAAATGCTTTGTTTTATGAATCATAATATATTTGATTCTGGAAAGTCTCTATACTGTAAGATAATGTGAATATTTTTTATTATTAACTTTCTCTTTTCCTTTCTATATCTACTTCTTCTAATTACATAAAGTACTAAGTATTTAAATAACATTCTCTCTCTCTTCTTTCTTCCTATTCTTTTTGTTACCAATGTTCCTTTTTTCTCTTTTCCCCATTATAAGTACTTTACATACCTTTCCCTTTTAAATAACTACAAATGATGTATGTCTTCTAATTCTTCAGTAATAATATAATTTGACTTAATACCAAAGTGCATTTTTCTAGTGGGTCAGTGGTGGGGTAACAATATGTTTCTAACTAGATGTTTTAGACTCTTTGTTTGGCTATATTTAAACATTAATACAGTACATTAATGGTGTTTTATAGCTAGCTAAAATATTATATATATATATATATATATATATATATATATATATATATATATATATATATATATATATATATATATATGGATCCCTATCAGATGATAGACACTTCAATTGACTGCATCCCATTTGACTGAGACCATAAGACTGAAATTTCAAAATACTGAAAAATCACTTGACTGAAACCCATAATACTGAAATCTTACAATGCTAAATTTCAACATACTGAATTGTAAAGTGGATGATATAAAACCAGAATAGATGGGGGGGGGCTATGCCCCCACACCCGCCAATGTGGGGGTCCATGCCCCCACCCCCAACTATATATAGTAACTCCGGGATCGCACTACAGTGGGGAAAAGGTATATGCCCTTTTCCCCACTTTATTACGATCCTGGTGTCAGTATATATATTTAGGATGGGTGGGGGCCCCCCACCTATTCTGGTTTTGTATTGTCCACTTTACAATTCAGTATGTTGAAATTTAGCATGGCAAGATTTTAGTATTATGGGTTTCAGTTAAATGATTTTTCAGTATTTTGAAATTTCAGTCTTATGGTCTCAGTCAAATGAGTTTCAGTCATATGCAGTTTCTATCATTTAATAGGGATCCATATCTATATATATATCTATCTATATATATATATATATATATATATATATATATATATATATATACACACCAGGTTCTTTTTTTTTCTCTTTCTGGCTTGGTTAACTGGTGGGTAGATGATTGAAATGTTGTAATATGATTTATTTTTTTTTAAAACAAGTTTATTAATTTTAACATACAAAATAAATATTATGACAATCTTATGCAAGCAGTTAACATATAAACAATTATAACATCTAATAAAACAACTAAAGTATTTACAAAGACATCCACTTTAGATTAAATCAATTAATTAAACTGTAACATCTTACTAATAAAACTAAGACTGTTTTAACAAGTTTTGTAAGGTAACCCATATATTATAGTAAGATGTTTTCCTAATGGTTCTTGACTTTATTGTCATTAGTTCCATATGATATACTTCAATCATAACATTTTTAAATTCATTAAATGAAGGAGGAGTATCTGAAATCCAGTTTCTAGTTATTATTTTTCTAGCCACTGCTAGAATTGACCATAGTAAAGGAAGTTTAACTTTTTTAACACATTTAGGAACAGAGGTGTTAAATAATATAAGTGACTTAGAGACTATGAAATTATCTGTAAAAAGAGCCTGCAAAAAATCATTGATTAACATCCAATATTCCTTCAGTTTTATACAATCGTAAAACATATGTGCCCAATCAGCATTTATTTCTACAGTACATCTCTTACATATGTTATCTTTTTTGTTATTTTTTTTCATCATTAGGTGTGTATAGAAAGATCTATGTAAAAATTTCCAGGTATAAAGTCTCCAATTAATAGAAGAAGTAGTTTTATAAGCAGATTCCAATATATATTGTTTATCTTGTTGTTTTGGTAATTCACCATTAATGGAATTGAAATAATTCCAGTAATTATCTGAACTATAATAGGTTTCATCTCTAATAATTTTATGTATATGTGAGAGCTTACCTTTATCAGAAACCCTTTGTTGTAAATTTAGTATCAAGTAGTCAATCAATATTGGAACAGATTCTTTAATTGTTAAAGACATTAAGTCAAGTTTGTTAGCAAGATGATGTCTAAAAGTCTGAATCTCCAATCAACATGTTTCTCTCAAGTCAAATTCTTGCTTTAAGAAGTCTAATTTTTTTACTTTATTGTCTGACAGCATCTGATACCAATACTTTAAATTATTCTCTGTGACTAGAAGAGTTCTTTCAGAGGTGGATGATAAAAGAATACCTTGTGTATATATTATGGGAAATAAGATAAAATTCCATTCCTTATACTTAGGATGTGTATATATAAAATTACGATATCTAATAATAATATTTAATGAGTAACTAGTTATATATTTTGGTGTAATAGATGAGGTACAAAACTCTTTAAGTAACCATAACATGGGATTGTTTATAATAGTATTTTTGTGTGTTAATGATATTTTTGTGAAGTGCATGCTAATTAATTCCCAATATTCCTTCCATTTTGCAACATACGACTGATCTATTAGTAATGTTATAACTTTTATAATAGAAGAGATAGTGTATAAATCAAAGTCTGGAAATGCTGTACCCCCTTGGGACCAACTATTAGTATGTTTCTTTAATGCAATCCTAGGTCTATTAGGTGCCCATAAGAAATTTAACATTTGTGAATTTAATTTCTTAATAATTATTTTTGTAGGTGTGAGTATTATTGATTGTATTATGTATAATATCTTTGGGAATATTATCATTTTAATAATTGTGAGTCTTTCTTCCATGGTAAAAAACATATTATTCCAGCTATTGAAATGAGTTTGTATATTATGAAGACAGTTACTATAATTATGATGTATAATGGATTTAATATCTTTAGTTAATATTATGCCTAAATAAGTTATTTGACCTGAATTGGGTATGTATTTAAGAAAATTACTAGTGAGAAAGTTTTTCCATGTGTATATTGGTAATATTTTAGTTTTTTCTTCATTAAATATCAATCCTGAAATATTCTTGAAATCTGTCATCTTATCAAATAATGACTGCATAGAATAATTTGTCCCTGTTGATGTAATTAAAACATCATCTGCAAAAAGTTGGATTTTAGATATTGTATTTTCATCTATACCAAATCCATCTATATCATTGCTGTTCCTAATCAAATTAGCCCAAGGCTCCATTATTAAAGTAAATAACAATAGTGAAAGTGGACACCCTTATTTTGTGCCTTTTAATATGGGTATCTTTTGTGAGACATAAGTTCCAATTTTAATGTATGCCAACGTTCCTATATATAAATGTTCAATTAAATTCACAAATGTATTAGAGAAATTTGTACACTTCAATAAGATAAACAGATAGTCCCAACTTAATGAGTCAAATGCCGAACTTATATCAAGGCTTATCAGTGTCAAATCTTTCTTTTTTCTGTTTGCATAATCAATCAGAGTTAAAGTTCTCCTTATATTATCAAAAGTATTTATATTTGTAATAAAGCCTGTCTGATCTATATATATTATACTTGGAATGATTGTCTTTAATCTATCAGCAAATATATTCATGGACATTTTGTAGTCAACATTAAGTAGTGAAATGGGCCTGTATGATGTGCAACTAGTTGGATCTTTATTGAGTTTCAAGATTGGCGAAATAAATGTGTATTGCCAAGATGGGGGAATTATCAATTCATTTTGAGCTGAAATAAAAACCTTATGTATTAATGAATAAGTACTCTTAGGAAGGATTTTATAAATCTCCGGAATAATACCATCATTACCTGGTGCTTTGTTTAATTTAAGTTTATTTATTTGTGTGATAACCTCTGTATGTGAAATATTTCTATCTATTAATCCAGCTTGTTGTTTATTAAGTTTTTTGTTCATGTTGTAATTATAAAGTTCTTTATTCTGTCTTTAGATTCCATATTAATGTTATTATGGTTAATGTTATGAAAGTGATTTCTAAATTCATCTAATATTTCTGATAAACTAGAAACATTCTTCTTTTTCCTTGAAGAAAAAATTTCTTTGATGTGATTTTGTTTATTAAGCCTTTTCGTTTTATTTTTAAGTCTATGTAAGTATTTGGGACTTATTGAGTAAGACAAAAATTTGTATTTCTCTAATGTTATTTTGACTTTGTGAATTAAAATTTCTTTGTATTTCTCATTTAATTTATTTATTTCCTCAATGACTTTTTTGTCTATAATATTTTCCTTATTATTATGTTTATATGAGTCTAATTTGTTTTGTATGTCTATTAATTCCCTGTCCCAAGTTTTCCTTTTGTTATTATACCACCTGATACTTTGTCCATATAAATAAGATTTTAGAGCATCCCAAATGTAAATAATGGAGACGTCAGGTGTAGTGTTTAAGTCCAAAAAATGTTGTACCTCTGTAAGTATATAATCTTTATAATCTTTTAGTTGGGTTAGGTATGCAGGTATTCTTTTGATCTGAACATTATGAGTAATATTTACCATAAATTCAAAGACAATTGAATTATGATCTGATATAGGGCATGAAATGATCTTAGAATTAGTTAAGTCAGTTACCAGTTGGTTAGAAATAAAGACTCTTATCTATTCTTGAATAAGTTTTATGTCTGTTAGAAAAAAAGGTATATGGTAATGATTTAGAATCTGTCTGATTATTAATATCATTCAAATGATATACATTAATGAAATCCTTTAAATGTTTTGCACTAGATGTGATTTTCCTTTTTCCTATAGTAGTAGTATCTTTTCCATGTAGGATACAGTTAAAATCTCCTGCTAAAATAATATCTCCTTTAGAAAATGATATAATCTTATTGAGATGATATTTCACTGTATTAGTGCCAATTCCTGGTATCCAGTATACATTAATCAATGTATAGATTTTCCCATTAATCTGTATTGTAACCAGGCAAAACATTCCTTTGTCATCTTTATAAGACTTAATAATTTTAGGTGTGGGCATATTTTTGTTCCATAAAATAGCCACTCCTCTTTTTTCTGTGTGTGTTCTGAGCTAACCAAGATTGTATATTTATTAGTGGCTAATTTATCTATATCTTTTTTCAGGAGATGTGTTTCTTGAAGGAATATTAAGTTGGCTCTGTGAAGATTAATATATCTCATTAAACTTCCCCTTTTACATGGGTTATTTAATCCATTAATGTTTAGAGAAATTCCTTTTAAAGTTACCATTTAACTTATTATAAACATATAAAACATATAAACAGAATAGCATTTACTAAAATAAGTATTATTATGTCTCTTCCTTTAGGTATTATATTAATTATAGCTGCAATTAGTGAAAATCTTATGAAATTTAGTGAAATTTTAACTTTTATTTGTAGTGACAGTGAGTTTATAAAACGTGATGTGGATGTCAAAACTATGTACACATGACAAAAATCATATGAAAATATTGTTTGGATTAAACATTGCATCCAGCCTGGAGTTAAAAACTCCAATTTCAAGTAGCAAATACCACTCAAGTTATCTCCCTATCCTAAGCAGCAGTACCCCAGCTGCCACCAAAATTAAATAAATACTAACTTTTTATTAACTAAGGTTAAGCTCATTATTTTGATTATCTATTATAGCAGGACTTAATTTATATAACAGCTTCTTATTTTACAGTATAATAAATAAAAGAAGAACAATTATGTAATTAATGTAATAATTAGATATGAAAGTTAAGAAATAGGTTATTATAACATTTACACTAACTAATCTTTATGATAATATATAAGAAACTAAAATAGAACTTATAATCAATATCACTAACATGTATTATGTATATCTAATATTTGTTTACTTTAAAACTTGTACAATAAATTACTCATTATACATCATCTTTGAGAAATAGAAACATTACCAACATTATTCTTGAGAATACCCTTGTATTATCATATTAAAACTTTTTATAGTCATATTAACAATGTTATGTTTATCTATTCTATATAATGTGTACATTATCATAAAAGCATTCTAACAATCTTGAAAGAGAGAGCAGAGGAGAGAGAGAGAGAAAAAAAAAAGATACCCTTTTAGTTGTTTAATATAAACTTGTAGTGATAGGTTCTTATTATATGTTTATGTTCATTTGAATTTAATAACATTTATTATCTAAGGCTATTATGTCTCAGAATATTATTTACATTAGAGTATTCATATTTTCTGCCATAACAGTACTATTAGTAGTTTTAAAACTTTAAACTACATGTACTACAAGCTTCCTTCTCTTACTTGTTCTTACCATTTAAATAAAAATTATTATTCTTAGTATATGAGATAAAAGAAACAGACTACAAAGCAATGTTGATCTCTAGTTATGCATGAATCATTGTGATGAAAGCCTGCTATATCTCATATATCTGCACTGCAGCTTAGAATGTATCACATGACACTTTCTTCTGAAATAAAATCATAGTAATGCACATACTTATTTATCTTTGTTAAAATAAATGCATTATAATGTTATATATCATTAAATTATATGCACCTATGTGCATTGAAATGCAGCAACTATATAAGCTTTCAGAGTCATATATGCATGAGTTTAGCTACTACGCATTCTAAGCTATTTCATTTGTTTACTATGGCATATTAAAACATTAAAAATCATTATAACTTTTACATTTTATAAGTAACATCTTAAATAAGTAAGTTATTATAAAGGAAAACTCACATTTTGTTGTCATAAAATTCATTTTTCATCACAATACCGCATTTACAGCAGTTCTACTTCCTGAAACTGGTTTACTTCTTGAATTTGCGACGTGTCTGTGTGAAATCAGGGGTCAAAGTTCAAAATGGCTGCTTTCAGCTTCTCTGTGCATTTGCTGAATGTTGAAGCTTTTAAATCGGCTCGAGGACACTATTCACGAGGATACCTATAACTAAAATTGTCTCTTATAACATTCTGGTGGGAATTTTAGTAAAAGTAAGTGACAAACATTCATTTTCAATGTAAAAGGATTTATACAGTGTAAAACCTTCTCGAAGCATTCCACAAGTCATTGCAGTCTCTATGGCAGTGAGACCAAGCCTTAAATTATTTAACATAAACATTTCTTAAATTTATGTGTCCCATTTCATTTTCTCATTCAAAGTATGTTACAAACACACATCAGTATTATTAGAACCTTGTTACTTCTTAATAAAAAAAAAATATCTAGATATATATTTACTTGCTGTTTCTTTTAGTAAAGTAAAACCTGAGACACATTACTTACAACTGCTTTAGTTCTAGTCAGCTACAGTTATATCATATTATTTGATATTATGTGTTTAAGCAATTTTAAATATAGTATAATATAAAGCAGTTTTATTTAAACAGCATAAATAATTTTAAAGAGATAATATTTTATTTTTCCCCCTTTTTCCTTATTTTCATCTTTCCCCCCTCTCTGCCCCCCTCCCATATATGTTTAGTTTAAATAGAGTGCTATTATTTAAAGTAAAGAAAGAAAAAAAAGATATAACATATTACTAACCTTAGATCTCTTAGTTACAGAAGAGAAACAAGTTGATTTATATCAGGTTATTTGTTCCTCATGTAAGTTTAATTATCCATAAAACAAACTTCAGTTCTTGCACATTAGTATAACTTTGTACAAATCATTAAGATATTTATGGTTTTCTTGTAAATGCAGAAAAAGTTCAAAGAAATATAAAACATGTCATTTGTTTTTTAGTCTCTTTTGTTTCTCTGATGTCTTCCAAGATGTTCCTGTTGCCATTCTTTTTAACGAAGGACTTGCCCATTCCATATCCTCTATTTTGTCTAGTATTTTATTTTTTTAATATATACCAAAGCAGAGTCCAGGTCTTCAAAAATTTTAGGGCCATCAGGTAAAAAGATTTTCAGTTTGGAAGGAAATAAAAGATGAGTTTTGAACTGTGCTTTCTTAAGCTCTCTTATTAATGGTAAAAAGACCTTTCTTTTTGATATTACCAAAGAGGAATAGTCATTGTCAAAGCGCACAGTTGCTTCATTAATTTTTATAGGTGATTTAGCCCATGCAGATTTTAATACCATCTCCTTGTCATAAGATGATAAAAATCTTACAATAACTGATCTAGGATAATTTTTATTTGTATTAGAAATGGATAAAGATCTGTGGGCTCTTTCAATGCCAAAAGAAAATGCCTCTGACAGATCTAAAGTTTTGGGAAGCCAAGTGTTTAAAAAAGATGTAATATTGTTACCTTCTATATTTTCTGGCAGCCCAAAAATCCTTATATTGTTATGTCTGAATCTGTTTTCCAAGTCATCTAGTTTGGATTGAAGGTGGGTGTTTTGTTTCAATAAAAATTCAATGTTCATTTCTTCTTCCTTAATTCTGTTATCCATATCATTAAGTGCCTCTTCTATACCTGTTATCTGGGCTTTCTGATGTTGTAAATCTTGGTGTAGCACATCCATTTGTTTTGTGGTTTTCTCTATAAAATTGTCAATTTTAACATCCAGTTTATCCATTTTAGTTGTTAGTTGCTGTATAGTTGATAATAATGTCTGAAGCTCTTTCTTAATGCTGAAATCCTGACTGTTAGCCTTACTCGAACTCATTCTGAACAGAAATGATGAGAGAGAATTTTCCAAAAGGATTTCTGATAGGAAAATCAGTTAAATTTTCTTTCTTTTTTGAATATTATTATAAGTAATAATAGTCCAAATGTTTTTAGAAAGAAAATTATTCCATTACTTGTGTTTTGAAGTAATCATTTCCTGTTAATGTAGTTATGTTGGTGGAGCTGAAGAAATCTGCTGCTACCCTATGTTCATCCTTGGCCACGCCCTGTAATATGATTTCTGATTTGAGGCAGTTGTATTTTACTTCTAAATAGCTGTTTTTATATGAAAGGGTTAATTA
Source organism: Protopterus annectens (assembly GCF_019279795.1). Taxonomy (NCBI): domain Eukaryota; kingdom Metazoa; phylum Chordata; order Ceratodontiformes; family Protopteridae; genus Protopterus; species Protopterus annectens. The sequence goes on from NC_056739.1 coordinate 1,629,638,187, forward strand.
TTTCATGATGTTGAAGTTTTGTGAGGAAACTGGTGGTCTGTGTGACTGTTCTCATTGTGGAGATTCATGACATGCAGTGACAAGGCAGCTTGAGTGTTTTTTTTTTTTGCTTTCTGTAAACTCTAAAAGCTTCAAGATCTGAATTTCCTACCAAAAATGCTTTTTTCTTCACTAGTGACAACTTCTGTTGAGCATGAGCCTATTTAGATACTTTTTAACAAATTTATTAAGCTGCAGCTTGAGGAAACAGTGATGACATCATTTGACCTTTTGAACTTGTTAAGTGGTTGTACTTAGAATTCTTTTCTCTTGAAATCCTGTTATCCTCCACTAGATACTTTAAATGGTAAATAATTAGTTCTGATAAAAATGTTTAACTTCTTTGAAAATATCTATGTTCTTTTATAGATTCATACATTCTACAGATTCATTGACACTATTAGTAACTAAATTACATCAAGTGAACTAGGAGCTGCATTAGAAAACTCATTATGCATATTAACATCAGACTTATGTTATATAACTAAACAGAGGGTTGTGAGGTCCCCTTTTTTTCTCACTCTCTCTCTATCTCTCTCCCCTTTCCTGTTGAAAGACGTCAACATAGATATTGTTAATACAGCAACCTCTCCTTTGATAACCACATTGCCACTGTAGTCAGAAAGTCCTTCTATATGGCACATCTCATTATAAAAGGTTTCTCATCCATGAAGAAAGAGGTCATAATCACTCTCTATTCGTCCCTCGTTAGACCTATTATAGAATACAATGCCCATTTGGTATGTATCTCACTAGACACCTCTACAACAACTGGAAAGGCCACAAAAATATCTCACTAAGAGGATCTTAGGCCTTAGACACATGCTGTCTATGGACAGACTCAAATAACTCCAGCTATACTCTGTCTCTTATCGCTTACTTAGAGGCAATCCCTGCTTGACCTACAAAGCCATGTCTGACCCAGAGCTGCTGGATATGCTACATCCCAATCCCTCTGTGCCACATGCTCCAGGGACCTTAACCTCATTACCACAATAAACAGAACATGCCAGAGGGACAGGTTCCTAACCCAGAGACTTTCCATACTCTGGAACAAACTTCCTATTCACATCAAGCAGAGCACTTCACTGGTCCTCTTTAAGAGAAATCTTGACGAGTGGGTGGGTAACAGGAAGTTCACCGCGGGGGATCATTTCAGTGGCCTTGCTTGACAGGGGCACTGGGAACTAACTTTGGTGGCATGATGTCAGGGAATCTTCTTGGTCTAAGCTTATATAGGCTCCAGGGCCATTAGCCTAGTACACTCCTATGAATCTGTATGAGTAGTATGTGTATAATTGCAAAATATAATAGTTATGTTGTAATGTTTATATATATATATATATATATATATATATATATATATATATATATATATAGTCAACAGATCCTTACATGAAAAATGTTAGATGACTGACAAAATGGTTAAATTATCTGATGTTTCTTGAAAAGTCTTGGAAATAATGACAATCTTCTTAACCTTCAGCTTCTAATGTTTATACATTGATCTGATATGTATTTCTGGCATATCTACGTATTAGAGGTGCTATTATCATATGTGACATTCATATAGCTTCAGATATATTGGACACTCTCATTCTGATGTATATTTCATGGATTCAAATTTCTTTAGTTACTTTCATAATGCTTTACCTTTTTGTTTTTATACTGTATTCTAAGCAGAGGTGGATAATTTGTGTCGTTTGGTATTGGAGAGGTGGTGGATAGATGGTTTAGTTACTAAACCAGAAACTTTAAGTTTCATGTATGTGTTTGTAAATAGTTTGGGATTTTTGAAAGTAGTGCTTAATATATGTTATGCATCCATGATAAGTAAGTTTTCAGTAGATTTCAAGTCAACACGGAAGAAAGGTCTTTCAGTTAGTAATAACATACACATTATAGTCAATGTCTTATAAATGTTTATCATTAAATATTAATGGTTTGAACAGTAATGTCAAAAGAGGTGGTTTTCTTAAATATATCAGAATGCATAAAGCCCAGATCATCTTTTTACAGGAAACCCATCTATTAAAAAAAGATCCACAAAAATACTCATTCAATAGCTATACCATTCCGGATGATTCATGTTTTAAGACTAAAAGAAGGGGCACTCTTATTCTATGGAAAATACTCATACTATGCCAAGAATTATAGATACAATTTCAGATAAAGATGGGATGCTAAGCATGGTTATTTTGGAAGTCAATAGGAAGTTTGATTAATACATACTGGATACCAGGACTGAGTACTAAATATGTTGACAGATATTTGGACCTGATTCTTTAAATGCAAAAGGGGAAATTATAGCAACCGGTGATTTTAACTGCCTGTTATCAGGCAATGATGCTTCTAAAAATGGTAAAATAAAACTAACATCTCAAGCCAAGAAGTTAACATCTCAAGCCAAGAAGTTAAATGACTTTACAAACCAGATGAACCTTAAAGATATAAAATATACATGGTCTAAGAAAACATTATTCCTTATTCTATATTCACTATTCATATCGGTTTGGTACAGAAACAAACACTGATAAGGTCTTTGTATCAAATAATATATACTCTAAAATAAGTGACGTATCTATAAGGACTTGTCTACTTTCAGACCATAATGCTGTAAACTTTACATTAACTACACATACAGATGATTTAAAATTTCTACTGAGAATTCCTGCTTACATAACTAAGTTAAATGACTTTAGGGAACTGATAATGAAAGAAATAGACATGTTTATGGAAACAAGTGATAATGGTGAAGTGACTGATACTATACTGTGGGACACCTTGAAAGTTTATATATATGGTAGAATAAAAATTTGGTACCTTAAAAAAGGAGAGAGTGGGACAAAGAACTTTTAGACTTACAAAACACATAGACAAGATTATTAACCAAATAATAAAGTAGCACATAACGAAATTACTAAGTTAAATCAAAAATACGTAGAAGTTCTGAATTATAAGGTAGCCATAAACCTGAAAAAATGAAATTACAATCTTATGCTGTAAATTCCAAATATCTAGATAAAATAGCAGTAAGATCCGAAATAAACAATCAGAATCTTATTAATGAGATTAAATATAAAAGTGATGGTTCGGTTAGGAGTACATATAACTTAATGGGCATATTAGAAGTGTTCAAAACCTACTATAAAGATATAAATAATAACACACCACTTTTGGAGACAGCTAATGTAAGAAATACTTTTATTCAAGAAACTATAACTACTAAGGTGTCAATGCAACAAAATAACATATTAAATAAACAAATAACACTAACAGAAGTGAAACAACAAATAAAAAATGTAAAAGATAATAAAGCTCCAGGACTGGATGGAATAAATCCTGAACTATATAAGATTTGTCCTGAATATATAATAAAGAAACTGATGAGTGCCTTTACTATGGTTAAACAAAAATGTATAACACCCACATCATGGAAATACTCAATTATCTCCCCCATATTAAAACAAGATAAGGACCCCAAATCTTGTGATTCATATAGGCCAGTTTCGTTACTAAACACTGATTATAAAATTTTCCTGACAATATTAGCTAATAGGATAAAGAAAGAATTTCCTAATCTAATATATAATGATCAGACAGGGTTCATTCTTCATAGAAAAGTGCAAGATAACATTATTAAATTACTATCATTAATAGACATAGCATGCAAATACAAAAAACATCTAACTATTATCAGCCTAGACATAGAAAAGGCTTTTGATTCTATTAGTTGGCTTATCTACAAAGAATTCTGATCGGTTTTGAATTCTCCTTAGATTTTGTCAACTTATTAATGAAAATTTATAGTGGGGCACAAGCTTATGTGAAAATCAGATCATGTCTATCCTCATCACTGGAAATCCTCAAGGGAACTAGACAAGGTTGTCACCATTATTGTTTGCTCTTTCAATGGAACCTTTTGCTACATATATCAGAAACAAGCAAAATATAAAAGCCTTTCAAATTAATAAGGACTACTGTCCTAAGATACAATTATTTGCTGATGATATGTTGTTAATGTTGGGTAATATTGATGGTTCTTTGCATGATGTTATAAATACCTTAAGCAAGTTTAAAAGAATTTCAGGGCTTAAATTTAATAATAATAAATCCAAAACATTACTAATTAACAGAAAGATCAACAAAAACCTAAGAGAGAATAGCCTGTTTAATTGGGAGAATGATGTATTAGAATATTTGGGTGTCAGTATAAAGAGTACATGGAAAAAGTCTGTTAAACTAAACTACAGTAATTTAATAACCACCATTAGTGAACTACTCAAAAGATGGAATAAAATGTTCTTCACAATGGAGGATAGGCTCTCTTGAATTAAAATGATAATTTTACATACTACCCCCTCCCAAAAACTTATTAAAAAAATTTGATTCCATGCTACTTACATTTTTATGGTTCCCCTTAAAACATAGGAGCGTGTGTAAACGGCACATTAGAGCTTGAAACAGTAATGGGATAGTATTCCCTAGCTTAGATATTTATTCAAAATCAGTTATAATTAATGTAATATTACATTGGATCACACCTACCTATATATCTGGCTGGAAAACAATGCATGAAATTCATGTAACTGATGTCAGAACTATAGAAAATCAATTTAAGGAACAATATGGAATAAGTAGAGTTCATTGGCTTTTACATGAATTTTGTTTATTTAATAAGAAGTTTGATAATTTTTCTTATGGCATTAATAAAGTATTTAATAACTTTAAAAATATAATTGATTGTAATTACAACATTAAACAAGTTCTGCTTCTTATATTCCATATAGCATACTCCTCTGATTGCCTAGATTCTTTCAACATCAATGTGATGCAAAAATTAAAGGAAAATAACTTGATATTCTGGCATCAGTTTATTAAAAATAAGAGTATTAAACCACTAAACTCTCTTTTATGTAGTTTTGATAATAGTCAAGACAGTTGGTTGTTTATACACTCAATACGGCAGTTTATAGAAAACAAAATGAGAGTATCAATCAACCTAGAGACTGAATCTATACCTAGTTTGTTTCAGCTTTTTATTAGGAGTCTTGAAAAGACAGATGATCTAAAATCAAGTATCTGTCCTATCTATAAGACACTAAGAGAAGACACTCTAAAGTCTGACTCATATTTTTGGAATTACTTTGTAAAGATTAATGGAGAACAAATATCTGATGAATCCAAAAAATTGCTGTTGAATTCTATGTATGGTACCTCTACTTCATTATATTGGAGATTGTATACATGGAAATTTATGAATAGGAGTTTCTATACTCCGCATAAAATAAATCTTGTACTCAAAAACAGTGAAAGTAAATGTTAGACATTTGTTGAATTACTAGAAGCCAACTGGGTTCACATGTTCATTTAATGTAGAAATGTTCAATACTGAAAAGACTTCAGATATTTTGTAAATGCTTTATGGTCTGAGAACTGTCATATTTCTAACTCACTAATCCTATTCAATGTTCCTATACCTAATGTAATACCTAAATCTCAGATTCAGTTACTCTGGTCAGTTCTTGCAATTGCCAGAAAAGTTATTACTTTGAACTGGAAAAGTAAACAAGATGTGATGCTTAAAGATTTTATTAATTTATCAAACGTTTGTAAAAAAGAACTGCAAACCATTTGTTACAAAACTCATAACATTACTCATAAAAAATAGCATGGCAAAAACTGGAAAACCTTTTGAACAAATACTGATAACTTCACATGGTTAAAATAATTTTTGTCATGGATGAATGTAAATATTGTAAATAGTTTTGTTATTGTTTTATTGTATTTTTATATGTACATTAGTGTATGTTTATAATGAAAACAAAATAAAAATGTTTTGGAAAAAAAAGGAATTTGCATGGGCACTGAAGCACTTCATATTTCATTATTCATAGTATTGGCAGCTCAATTGAGTTAACCTATAGGGTTGAGACTGTTTCACTCTACATGTCCATTGTAACATTTATGGCAGCCATTACATTTTCTCTTCTTGCAAAGGTGGGGCAGATTTTGTTTTTTTAATTCACTGTAAGCATTTTGATGGCATTGGCAGCTGCTTTGAGTGACTTCAGAAATCAGGCAGCAGAACTTAAACTTCTGAAACATTGTTTTCTTCTATGTAGTATCATATGATGATTTTACTTCTGCAGATGCCTTTTTACTATAACATTTTTATTTTACAGGCTGACACTACTTTATACTACCGTTGTCTTCCTGGCAAGAGAGGCATTTCGTAGGGCCTGTCTGAGTGGAAGTAATGAGCGAAACTGGACTCAGGTTATCAATTTGCTTTGGATAACGTAAGATTTTTTTCACTATTAGTATCTACAGATATTATTTTGAGAAACGGAAGAAACATTTAGCTTCATGTTGTGTACAGCTAAGCACCCCATGAATTAGAAGGCATGGAAATGTAATGAATAAGAGCGACTCAGTAGGTCTAAAGCAGTGTAGCATTAGTTTTCAATCTTTTGTTAACTGGGGAAGTGAACTGATCCTTGTAGTGCCCTGCCAGCCGTTGACCAGATAAAGGCAGAGGCAAACATGACATAAATGAATTGTTTTGCGTTGCCAATTAACCAGAAAAGCTTATCTTTAAGAGGTGAGAGTAGAGGGCATGCATATTGTGATGCTCTTATTTTCACAGATGAAATAAAATATTTAAAGCCGTGCTTATTACTTGAGTTGGTTTGTGTTTTTGTTATGAAGGATGTATATCCAATTCTCAAGGGTGGTAGAGGTTTGCCACTTCCTTTTAGTAACTCACTATTGTATGTTACTTACAGTTTTTAACTTTCAATGTCTTTTCATTTACCTGGACGTTTTTTTTCTCACTGTTTTTCACTTTAGTGTAAAGTCATTACGCACATGCAAGCAATTTTATATAGAGTAATATATTTTAACTGTGTCCGTTATGGAAATGTATGTGCACCTCCTAATATTTCATGCCTGATATTCATCAAGGCAAAAGCCTGAAGATTGGACATCAATAACTGCATATGTATTCCCTTTGTGGATGGTGCTCCATCTTGTCTTTCTATGTGTGTGTATTTGTCAGTATTTGGCAAATGTGACATCTGATAGGGAAACCAAATGAAGGATAGTGAAATGACTCAATGAAACAGTGAGTCTATGACTGTAAGCTTTTTCTTTTTCTCCTATTTTGTGTGATAGTTTGGCTAGGAGTTGGGAATTGAGGACAGCACCCCTGCTAGACCTGGGGCAGAGTTTCTTTTCTAAGGAGAAATGGTTTTAAACTTGTTTCTATGAGTTATAGCCAAAATGAGTTGATGTTCGGTAATTGATTAGAAAGCCATTCAGTGGGTAAAGACAAGTCACTATGCATGATGTTTAGCAGCACTGTGTACATTTTATTTCATTGGAAGCCATTATACATTAGTGACTTTATAAAAGGAAAAAAAAAAACAAGGTGAGAGTTTCACAACCAATCACTGTTACAGTGCCATACTTAAATAATTACCCAATTACACCAACTATTTTAATAGAAATAAAGTATAAAACTAGTATGGAAATTTTCTTAACTCTAAGAATATTTCAAGTTCAGTGAACTATATTATGTTTTATACATGCATTGCTTTCCTCTATTGTGCCCTGAAAAACAAAATTCAATATATAGTAACCATACAAACTAGGAAAAAACTGTTTATCTTATGTGGGTGGGTATAGAGATGGTACCATTCCTGTTTGTGCATTATCCTGTAGTTGTTAACTATCTGTGCCACCTATTCACTACCCCAAAAACAAGATGTAAAACTGAGCACAATAGATTTCACTATTTTACTCAGAAAGTTTTCATTTTTTGTCTACCTGCTGCTTGCATGGCATGGGAGGCAGAAGTGAATGATTCTTATGGGAGAATTATGCATTGAATTTTTATTTATCACTTGTTACTGTAATTCATTTGTATTTGAATCTAATTCTACAACGTGTGATACCCTTATTTTTGAGTGCCTTTCATTTCTTTGAAATACAGATGATCGATTTCCGCTTGATTCTGCATTTCATCAAACTTATTTGGTTGATGTGTGTAGAATTAAATGAAAATGAATCATGTGCGTGTATTTGAATGTGTATGAATATGTGTGTATCTATGAGTGTGCGCATGTATTTAAATGCATTTGTGTGTATGCACTCTGTGTGTCTGTGTGTGTGTGATTTTCGTTCTGAGTGAGTTTCTGGATGTTAGTGCAAGATCATATAAGTGGGAGAAGGAGTTTTCCTTTTTCTCTACTGTTGTCTGATCTCAGAGTTAGTATATTTAATTAGCATGGGGGTGCAGAGGACCTTGCCCCCATGCAAAGAAAAACACTATTTATATATATATATATATATATATATATATATATATATTTATGCATGTTTTACTTTTAATTTAGTGTGTTTGGTATATTGAAATGTTGAATTTGTGATATTCGATGTTTCAGTATAGACCCTTGTTCCCTACTTGTTTTCCTTATTTCGTTATTATCGTCAGTCGTGATCTGCACTGGATCAGTAATTTTATTTTCTGTCTTCTCACACTAACTTATATCTGGGCATTCTGTGGTGTGCACATTGTCTAGTCAGTTCTTTCAGTTGAATGTCATTAAAATTAAAATTGTTGAATCCCATTATTGTAAGATAGTGTGCAGATTTATTTCAATCAAACAATGTTGTTTGCTTTCAAATGTCAGACCTGCTGCTGCATCTCATTCTCATAGTCTGCTAACTTGAAGTATAAAAGTATATTACATAAGCCAGGAGACACTGACTGTCTTGAAGACTCTCCAACACTTTATGCCATTATGATCTTTCCATCTTCATCTCTCTGGGTTAAAAGCATTGTGAAAACATTTCATCTACATATGCTCCACCAAAATGATTTTGCAATGTATGACAAGACAGAGAGTGTATCTTACCTAAGCTGAGTTATTAATACGATAGCCAAAACATTTTCACATATCCTCACGGTTTTAGATTTAGAACCATACTTTTCGGTCCATACCTGTCTACATTTTTGATTTTTATGAGATATGTTAGAACATTATTATCCCACTCAGTTTGGAATCTTCCTCTTTAATCATGTGGCATGTATTGATAGTTTAAGAAGTAAGGGTAGTATTCATAGTCATTGCACTTATGCGTAGTGCAGTTTGCATGGGATACAACTAAGTACGGCTTCTGAGAGATTCATAGAGGTACACTGTGCTTAGCTGCAACCATTTTAGTCAACTTGTGAAAAACGTATGGAAATGAGGTAGTAATGAGATGTAGATGAGGTATGCCTTAAATCTGTGTAACAATCTTATGTAAACAAATTCTTTTTCCTGCTTGTTTGAGATGCATAGTCACTTTCTTATGCACCTCAGCACCATGTGCAAAATGCCTTATAAAAGGTGAAATTGTGCCTTTTCTATCTACTTTGCAGTTAATGAAGAAACTTGCTATAGCTGCTCGCCTAGCTATTTCTTATGAGTTGCTAGTATCAGCTGCTCTAAAACCGTAGGAATGGATATAAGCAAAGATCATCTCATTTTATTTATTTATTTGCTTGCTTAATTGTTTGTGTAATAATAACTGGTAAGCAGTGTCAGTGGAACAACAGGTAGCCCACTTGCCTTTAGTGCAGATGGCTTAGTTTTTGCCATACCAGGTAGATAGATTGCTGACAGTGCAGTGCAGCATAAGGAATGTGTTGTACTCCTGAGTATGTTGTCTTTTGGATGAGATGTTAAACTGAGGTCCCTTCTGCATGAGTTGTTGCTAGCTTAGGTGGATGAAAACAGTCCCATGACACTAGTTGAAAAGCGTAGGTTAAGCTCCCCGGTCAAATTTCCCAACCCCGGGTCTCCCCTAAGAAAGGGATGCTAGCCTAGTAACCCTGTCAACAAAGGATATATTAAAAATAAATAAGTAGATATTTATATATTGTTTGCTTGCACTTGTATACTGAAATGGTCTGGCTGGCCTGAAAGACCTCCTTTCAATGAAGACCCATGGAGAAAAGTTCCACAAAAGAAAAAGTACAAATAATTAGCAAAAATACAATTATCACAATTTTGTTAAAATTTTAAAAATATTAGCATATTCAGTGTGATGAAAATTTCAGTAGGATAAAATAGTTTTATGTATTGCAAAACAATGTTCAGAGGAAAAGAAATGTAATAATAGTGGTTATTGGCAGAGTTACTGAAAAGGGTAGGAGAGCTGGAGATGTAGAATTATACTAACCAGGAGCTGAACATGAGCATACATATATACATGCATACATACATCTGCAAGACTGACATGTATACATGCATATGTATTTATATTTTAAAATAACTGGAAATGCATTCGACAACTGACTTAAAGTATGTAGACCAAATTAAACCATGCTATCTGTATGAAGGTTAAATTCATTTAACCTGCCTAGCACTAGGTGGAAGTCATCTATTAGGGTTAAATTTATGTATATTTGCCATATTTTTGTAAAAGTTTCATGGTTGTTTCCAGAATAGTTAGTGCATATACAAAATGTTTGAGCTCAGCTAGCCGTTAAACCCAGGGTGCATACCTCACAACCCCCATGAGCTTTATAGATCATAACAGAGTGTCAGAAAGAGAAGCACTTTCTTATTTTCCGCGAAAAAGATCTTAATATACTAGATCCTGTTTAGTTAGTCATAGTGAAGTTTTGTATAGGCTTGGTTTATGTATTTAATAAAGCATGTACACATAAGTAATGTCATGTATTTAGGTATATTTAGGAGGAGCGAGGTTAAATCTGAGAGACAAAATCATAGCAATTGAGAGGTATGGGTACAGGTAGAGGTTGGGATGGGGGCAAAGCAACAAGTGTATGAACTGCATACTTAGTATTTCAAAGATGATTTGTTTATCTTCATCACTTTTTAGGTCTGACTGTAAAGCCTTCTCCTTTGAAATAAAATTGAAGTCAAAGATCCCTTCCACCCAAGATACCTTTAGAAATTTCTCTAAGACAAACTCCGTAATCCTTGGTGATACATTGGGAAACTTCAAATCCCCACAAAACCCATTTAACTTCACTGAATACATGAAAATGTAGGGTCTATATTATAAGTTCGAAAGCTTAAAAGAGCGAACACTTTTATCGAGCTGTAAACATCAAAACCACTAAATTGTGAAGCCATTTTCGGGACTTTGCCATTTCCTCCACTGTGGTATGATCACAGAGTTGGTATATTTAAGTGGGGGGGCATAAAGCCCCCCACTTTATTTTGTGTTTAATTTTTTTTTTTTTTTTTGCAGAACAGCGATTTTCTTCCCTGGGAAAAAAAAAATCGCTGTTCCGTGTCTTCACTATTTAGTGGTTTCGATGTTTAAAGCTTGATAAAAGAGCGTTTGCTCTTTTAAGCTTTTGAGTTTATAATATAGACCCGAAAATGTACACCACCACATTATACCAGCATATAAACGGCTTCATAAATGCTGCTGTACCCTGTAGGAACAAGCACAATGTAAACCCCAGAAACAAACCCATGTAGTGGAACCGCAATATCGACAAGTCTTATAGCAAAAGGAGAATTTTGACCAAAAGTAGGAAGAGTAATTCCAAGAATGACAGAGCCCTCATCACTGAAATAAACAAATAAATCAGGAGCTTAATAAAATCTAGCAAAGCCAGGTTTGAGGCTCAAATAGCTACCCAAACCAAGGACAATCACAAGGCCTTTTTATCTTTGTTTGTAATCTCAAACGTATGAAGCAACAGTGTGCTAAGCTGATAATAATAATGTTATCTACACTGAGGCTGACGATATAGTTTACCTAATGGCCAGTACATTTGACTTTAACTTTACCTCTCTGACCCCTCTGTCAGTCCTTCAAGATATATCTGAAACTTAGGGATGACTGCAATTAGGGATATATACACTTGACAAGAGGGGACTGGAATTTATTGGAGGAAACTGGCAAATGAACCAGGGTATTGGGAGCAAATAACTATAGAGGGAAAGATGATAGAATGGGAAGATGCCATGAATTTATTTAGACTGCAGGTTAGAGATTGCCTTTCCTGTCAAGGATTGATATCAGAGTATAGGCAAAAAGAAAGAATTAGGGAACTCCTAAATTAAAGACCAGCACTGATAGAGTTTTTAATCTAGAACAGAAGCTGCCATTAAAGAAACAATGATTAGAAAAGTGTATAAAATGATAATTATAAGAATCAAGGAGATTAGAAAGGATTGGGAAGAGAGATTGGATAAGCAATTCACAAAGAAACAATGGGAGAATATATGTATGTGTCCCAAATATGCAGCAAAATCTAGAAGATTTAGGATTTTTGCTTGTCAATGTTTACATAGATATTTTATTCCCCAAGTTTTATTCCCCAAGTTTATTCCCCAATCTTTTTCTGTTTAAAAACTGTAATAGCTTGTTGTCTTAGGCTATTTTGTCCCACCCTCCCTCCCTGTTGGTGTCTTGCTCTTATACTTGGTGGCTTTGCAGTTGCCCGCCCCTACTGTGACACACCTCCCAGTCTAGTGTCATTAGCTCATTCTTCTTAATACAGAGAGAACATTTGATAAGGCCTTCTGTTCCTCCTTTTTACCTTTTCAAAAAGTAAAACAAAACTTTTTTTTCTTCTTCGCCTGAACCTTCTTGTGTTCTGACTGTCCTTCTCAAACATATTGGAAATATACAGTATATTTCAGAGCATTTGTTATAACTGTATTTGCTATAACCGATTTAAGTATTTTTTTCTGGCTTTTGAATATTTACTGCTTAGCGACTGCATCTTAGCCTGTTTATACAGCTCTGCATTCTATTTAAACTGTTTTTGTGTTGATTAACTGTTTTGCACTCTTATTTGTTGCTTAATTTTACCTGTAGGCTAACACACTCAAGTGTGCTAGCCATAAAAGCATTTATAGCATTTACTGTCTGTTTTTTTTTCCTTGTCTCTGTAAAAAAAAAAAAAAAATCTCTTGTTTTCCCACCTTACTGAACTAGAGTAGTCCAGTTTCAGAGTTGCTGATCCCTGGGCTTTGTTTTTAGTTCCTGTTACTGATCCATTGCCTTATTAGGAAGGAGGAAGTTTCTTTGCTTACCAGTGGGAGTGGGAAGCACTGAGCAGCCTTTTTGTCCGAATTGGTGAAGTTTCAGCCAGAAACTAGTAGTCTATTGGTCGTTTTGGGCCAATTCCTAGCTCCTTTCAGCCCCCTGCTATAAAACACGCTAAACACGTGTTTCCAGCTTGTACCAACTCTGCACAGCTCCTCGTGTTGGCCTGCAGAGTGATCCAAGCAACAGAGAGCTAAAAGAGTGACTTTCTACCAGATATAAGTATTTTTTGTGGCTTTCCCACTGTTATTAAGCTAGCGACTGCATTTAGCCTGTTTTACTGCTACTTTAAGTGATTTCTGCATTTTACACTGTTTATTGCACTTTAAGTTACTAATTGTTGCAAATTGTTTCTGTAGGCTACACACTAAAGTGCGCTAGCCGATTTACAGCATTTATAGCATTTACTGTCTGTTTTTTCCTTATCTCTGTAATAAAACAAAAAATCTCTTGTTTTCCCACTTTACTGAACTAGAGTAGTCCAGTTTCAGAGTTGCTGATCCCTGGGCTTTGTTTTAGTTCCTGTTACTGATCCATTGCCTTATTAGGAAGGAGGAAGTTTCTTTGCTTACCAGTGGAGTGGGAAGCACTGAGCTGCCTTTTTGTCCGATTTGGTGAAGTTTCAGCCAGAAACTAGTAGTCCATTGGTCGTTTGGGCCAATTCCTAGCTCCCTTCAGCCCCTGCTATAAAACACGTTAAACTGTACTGCTGATCTAACCAGCATATCCTATAACTGAAAAGTTCATCTCTACTTGATTCCCAAGTAGACTATTCTCTATCTGTAAAGCCTAGCACTTACTCCTACAGTACTTGCACCTTGATAAAGCACTCTTATTATAGATAGTACCCCACCAGCCCAAAACCCACTTCCCCCGGAGTCCTTTGAAAGTTCTTTATCTACTACTTCTAGTATGTCGAGGGATCAGTTGCTAGTGTCCTCTCCAGCTCAACTGGTGAACCTGGGAATATTGAGGCAATGTTACAATTGCCTCATGTACACAGACAATCCTCTCCTTCTCCCACAAAACACAAATACATCTGAGAGATGCAACTATACGGCCAAACTGGAGGCTGAGCTCTCTCAACATAGGACTGGCAAGACCAGACAGGAGGAGAAGGCAACCACACACAATACATACCCAGTCACACATGGTACCATCACAACTTCAAATCATACACATACTCACACAAAGACATACTCGGAGGCTCTGGTCAAAATTTACCAAAACAGCAGAGGCCACCAAAGCAGACACCCAAACAAATACCACCTCACGACCCAACACATGCAACACATAGACCACACAGTCAGAGTGTCAAACAGTCACAGCCCTTAAGGCCAAACAAAATGCCAGACACACTTGTCATTGGTGATTCCATAGTCAGACACACTGGCGTCCCGCTCACCAGACTGAGTAAGGAGAAGGTCACAGTAAGCTGCCTGTCGGGCGCTAGAATCCGCCACATAACGCAAGCACTCAGGTCTCTCAACAGCAGGTACAAGTCGACTCAGTCATTGTCCACGCTGGTGTCAGCGACCTGAGGCGTACCTCCTGACTACATGAAAAGGGACGTCGAGGAGCTCTCTGATTATGTAGCCCAGGCAGGTATGACCCTGACCTTGAGCAGTATCCTACCTTCACCTAGAATGATGCCACAATACAGTGATAAGATGATCAGCTTTAATAATTGGCTTAAATTCTGGTGTCATTCAAAGGGGATCAATGTCTGTCTGCCTGGGATGACATGCTGGACAAGCCACGCTGCTTCGCAAGGGACGGCTTGCACCTGTCACCCTGGGCTTCCGGATATTGGCAAAGGCTCTTGCCACCCCATAGTGCCTTTTTAGGCAAGGCTCAAATTCTAAACATACCACCCTAGAACACCAAAAGGAAAAAACTAAGGGTAATGCTGCTCAATGCCAGAAGTCTCAATCTCAAGATGCACTCGAGGCCCTTCTCAATATGGAGAACATCGATGTCTGTGCTGTGACAGAAACCTGGTTCAAGGCTCCTGAGAGCACCCCAGCACTAACAGGTTTCACCTCATATCATCGTTCCGGCCCCAAAATCCGGACAACACCAAGAAGGAGGGGGTGTCCATATTCATAAAGGACACCCACACCTCAAGGTTGGTGGCAACGCATACGATGCATCTGAGACCATCCAGGTGCAATTAACCATAGGCAAGACTGCTCTGCAATTTGTAGCATGTTACAGGCCACCCTCTCAAACTCAGGAACCTCACATGGCCTTCCTGAAAACATTGGAGGGATAAATGTATCTCAAACACCATCATACTAGGTGACTTCAACTACCCTAATATAGACTGGGAACACTACTCAAGCCCGAACACTCTAACCCAAAGATTCCTGGGTTCATAAACTCAAA
Organism: Protopterus annectens; assembly: GCF_019279795.1. NCBI lineage: Eukaryota > Metazoa > Chordata > Ceratodontiformes > Protopteridae > Protopterus > Protopterus annectens. The sequence goes on from NC_056739.1 coordinate 1,629,653,706, forward strand.
TGCCATGGAACAACTAGTCACCATCCCCACAAGAGGTGAAAACATACTTGATCTCATCATCACGAACATGGGATCAAAATGTTCAACACCGAAGTATACCCTCACTGGTGAGATCAGATCATAAACTAATCTGCTGGAGGTCCTCATCCCGCCCCACCTGAAACAAAAGACCACAGTGAAAAACTTCTCAAAAGCCGATTTCACACTTCTAAAAACTAGTGTGGTCTCCTTTAAGGCCCTGAGCCAGTGGTAAACATTACTCAAACCGCTGAATCACTTACAAATGCCTTCTACCAGCACCTACAGGACTGCGTGGATCAGGCAATCCCAAACAAAACTAAGACTCTCTGTACCAAAGGCAAGCGTCCAGTCTGGTGGACCCCAGCCATAAACAAGCTCTACAACAAAGGAGGAAGCTACTACAAGATAGAGCAAAATCCTTGAAAGGTAAGACACCTTTGATCATTATAAGTAAAAACTAAGAGCTCTCATAAAATCATCCAAGGCAAATTTTGAGAGAAAAATCGCCAAGGACTCTAAAGACAATCATAAGGCCTTCTTTAGCTATGTTAGAAACCTAGGAGGAAACTCCCAGATATGCTCAGAATTAGTTCAAAATGATGTGAAAATTACTGAACCTACACATTGCTAACATACTGGCTGACAGGTTCAGTGCAAACTTCTCCCCCTCCCCAAAAGGAGATATCTATTCCAGAGGATTGTAGCCCCAAACATCTCCAGCAGGTGAGAACTGCCCTCACTAAGGCAAAACACAGCATCCATGGGACCGGATGGTGTCCCGGCTGTGTGCTTCATGAACTCAGCGAGGAATTAAACCCACAGTTAGGACAGCTGTTTAATCTTAGCCTCACCTCAGGATACGTGCCCAAGGAGTGGCGACGGCGACTGTGGTCCCACTTCATAAGGGCAGTGCCTCCACAGACCCTGAAATTACCGCCCCATTAGCTTGACAAGCCTTATCTGCAAAGCCATGGAGAGGATCATAATGGAACTCATAAATAAAGACATAGGAACTTGCAGACTTTGGATCCAACCCAGTTTGGCTTTGTCAAAGGCAGATCCTGCCTCTTAAACTTGGTTGACTTTTGAGACAGTCACCAAGGCCATTGATGAGGGAAAGGCAGTCCATACAGCCTACCTCGACCTGGCAAAGGCCGACACAATACCCCACTCAGGTATCATCGAAAAACTCATCAGCTTGAATGTAAACCCATACATCACAAGATGGGTTGCAAACTGGCTAAGCGACAGAACCCACAGGGTCAGAGTTGCTGGAGCCATGTCAGACTCAAAGCCTGTCACAAGTGGTGTCCCACAGGGCTCAGCCCTGGGTCCACTCTTGTTAGGCATCTACTTTTCTGAAGTACAAGCAAACACAGGAGGGTTATGGCTGACAAAGTTTGCAGATGACTGCAAAGTTTCATGGTTGTTTCCAGAATAGTTAGTGCATATACAAAATGTTTGAGCTCAGCTAGTTAAACCCAGGGTGCATACCTCACAACCCCATGAGCTTTATAGATCATAACAGAGTGTCAGAAAGAGAAGCACTTTCTTATTTCGAAAAAGATCTTAATATACTAGATCCTGTTTAGTTAGTCATAGTGAAGTTTTGTATAGGCTTGGTTTATGTATTTAATAAAGCATGTACACATAAGTAATGTCATGTATTTAGGTATATTTAGGAGGAGCGAGGTTAAATCTGAGAGCCAAAATCATAGCAATTGAGAGGTATGGGTACAGGTAGAGGTTGGGATGGGGCAAAGCAACAAGTGTATGAACTGCATACTTAGTATTTCAAAGATGATTTGTTTATCTTCATCACTTTAGGTCTGACTGTAAAGCCTTCTCCTTTGAAATAAAATTGAAGTCAAAGATCCCTTCCACCCAAGATACCTTTAGAAATTTCTCTAAGACAAACTCCGTAATCCTTGGTGATACATTGGGAAACTTCAAATCCCCACAAAACCCATTTAACTTCACTGAATACATGAAAATGTAGGGTCTATATTATAAGTTCGAAAGCTTAAAAGAGCGAACACTTTTATCGAGCTGTAAACATCAAAACCACTAAATTGTGAAGCCATTTTCGGGACTTTGCCATTTCCTCCACTGTGGTATGATCACAGAGTTGGTATATTAAGTGGGCATAAAGCCCCCACTTTATTTTGTGTTTAATTTTTTTTTTTTTTTTTGCAGAACAGCGATTTTTTTTTTCCCTGGGAAAAAAAATCGCTGTTCCGTGTCTTCACTATTTAGTGGTTTCGATGTTTAAAGCTTGATAAAAGAGCGTTTGCTCTTTTAAGCTTTTGAGTTTATAATATAGACCCGAAAATGTACACCACCACATTATACCAGCATATAAATGGCTTCATAAATGCTGCTGTACCCTGTAGGAACAAGCACAATGTAAACCCCAGAAACAAACCCATGTAGTGGAACCGCAATATCGACAAGTCTTATAGCAAAAGGAGAATTTTTACCAAAAGTAGGAAGAGTAATTCCAAGAATGACAGAGCCCTCATTACTGAAATAAACAAATAAATCAGGAGCTTAATAAAATCTAGCAAAGCCAGGTTTGAGGCTCAAATAGCTACCCAAACCAAGGACAATCACAAGGCCTTTTTATCTTTGTTTGTAATCTCAAACGTATGAAGCAACAGTGTGCTAAGCTGATAATAATAATGTTATCTACACTGAGGCTGACGATATAGTTTACCTAATGGCCAGTACATTTGACTTTAACTTTACCTCTCTGACCCCTCTGTCAGTCCTTCAAGATATATCTGAAACTTAGGGATGACTGCAATTAGGGATATATACACTTGACAAGAGGGGACTGGAATTTATTGGAGGAAACTGGCAAATGAACCAGGGTATTGGGAGCAAATAACTATAGAGGGAAAGATGATAGAATGGGAAGATGCCATGAATTTATTTAGACTGCAGGATAGAGATTGCCTTTCCTGTCAAGGATTGATATCAGAGTATAGGCAAAAAGAAAGAATTAGGGAACTCCTAAATGAAAGACCAGCACTGATAGAGTTTTTAATCTAGAACAGAAGCTGCCATTAAAGAAACAATGATTAGAAAAGTGTATAAAATGATAATTATAAGAATCAAGGAGATTAGAAAGGATTAGGAAGAGAGATTGGATAAGCAATTCACAAATAAACAATGGGAGAATATATGTATGTGTCCCAAATATGCAGCAAAATCTAGAAGATTTAGGATTTTTGCTTGTCAATGTTTACATAGATATTTTATTCCCCAAGTAGACACCAGAGAAGTTTTCCTCGGGTAGATAGCAAATTTTGGAGGTGTGATGGGGAAGAAAGAGTTAATTGAGAACATATTTTCTGGGAGTGCGTCATGTTGGCAGACTTTAAGTATTCCCTGCGGGATGCACTGTCAGAAATGCTGGGTGGACTGATTAGTGTGACAAGAGAGATGATTTTTCTGAGCTATGATACAGAATCTGAATTGCCTAGGGATGGTAAGGCCTTGCTGTCTCTAATTATGGTGGTTGCTAAAAAAGCAATTACTAGTTAATAGAAATCAGAATATAAACAAACTATATTAGAAGTAGTGAATATAGTAACCGAGATAAAACAACTGGAATTGAGATCTTTAAAAAATGATAGGAGCAAACTACATAGGGAAAGATGGGAATTGTGGGAACAATACATACAGACGAGGAATGAGGTTTAAATGAAGCAGGACTTAAATGAGATATGTAATGTTTGACTGAAAATGATTGGGTGGATTATAAGTGATGTATAATGTTTGCATTTGGGAGTGTGTCAGTATGATTTGTGATGTAAAATGTTTGCAAGCAGGATCGTGTTGGTGTGGTTTGTTTTCATTTATATAAATGTATGACTGCTTATGTCGTAAGTGATGGTTTAATAAAGATGTTTCTTGTTTAAAAAAAGGGGTTAGGAATTGAATAATCTGTGTAATGTTGCTTAGGTTGTATTATATATATATATATATATATATATATATATATATATATATATATATATATGTGTGTGTGTGTGTGTGTGTGTGAAGCATGTTTTTTTTAATTTTAACTTGTTAGTAAAGCTTGATTACTTTTATAGAAATGTAAATGTGCATATGTCACAAGTGATAATTCAATAAAGGTGTTTAAAAAAAGGATATATCTGAAACTGGCTCATCTCCAGCTATTATGCAAGACCAAGTCCTAAAAGAATTATTAAAAGCTGTAAATACTGCATTGATGGGTCCTGACAATATTATTGGATGCATCTTGTATAGCTTGAAGCATTATTTAGCCATTGTTCAACCTTATCCTCCGTACAGGTTTTGTACTAAGCAAATGAAGAATAGCTACAGTCATTCCCCTGCATAAGGGAAGACCTTCCACAGACCCAGGCAATTACAGACTCATAAGTCTGACCAGCTTCACATGCAAAGCTATCGAAAGACTAATCAATAAAGACAGAGCAAACCTCCAAACAATGGATCCATCTCAATTTGGATTCATCAAGGGCAGGTCATGCTTACTGAAACTGGTTGACATTTTTGAAAAGATCACCAAAGCAATGGATGAAGGCAAATTTTACACACTGCATACCTCTCTCTGACCAAAGCTTTTGACACATAACCCCTCCCCAGGCATAGCAGAAAAGCTAAGTAAACTGGAATAACCCCCTCTATAACCCAGTGGATTGCCAACTGGCTCACAGATAGGATGGAGAAAGTCAAAATAGAGGGAGTTACCACCACAGAGACCAGTCACCAGTGCAGTTCCCTAGGTTTCTGTGTTGGGACATCTCCTGTTTGGAATTTACTTCTCTGAAGTAAAAGCCAATACCAGAGGGCTTTGACTGACCAAGTTTGCAATTGACTCCAAGGTAGGAGCAGTCATTGAATCCCTAGATAATTTAGCCTTGCTGCTGGAAGGTTTGTCCCATATAAATAACTGGTACAAAATCATGGACTGAAACTAAATGTCAATAAATGCATTACTGTGTTCTTTTTATCCTGGGGAACTACCACAGTGACACTACACTCCTAAGAGTTGACCCAGTTGTTCAGGATTTTGGAACTTTTGTGGACAGTGGCCTAAGTTTCGACCAACATGTGTCAGTTGTCACAAGAAAGTCCTTCTATACTGCACAGCTTATAAACAAAGGGATTTTCTCTAGGTCTAGTGGTGTCATTGTCCCCTTTTACTCAACCTTCATTAGGCAAGTCATTGAGTATAATGCCTCCTTTGGCATGTTTTGGTCCAGACACACGCAACAGCTGGAATGCAAACAGAAATGCCTTAGTAAAATGATGCAAGGCGCAAGGCCTAAACAATATGTCCTAAAAGGGCCAACTCAAAGGCCTGTCACTATACTCAGTATCCTATAGACTTCGAAGAGGTGACCTGTGTCTGGTGTACAAGGCATGCACCGACCCAGTGCTGATGGATTTGCTGCTGTAGCCATTTGAAATGTTGAGACCTGCTAGAGTGAGTCTTGAAATACAAAGACTGAATGGCTGAAATAACAGACTTACATATACTAAGTCACCCCCCCCCCAAAAAAAAAAAAAGAGGTTTAAAGGACAAGAGCAATTTTCTAGATTCACTCTTCTCCTGTGTTTTCATTCTTTTTTTTTTTTTTTTTTTTGGCTTATCAGCACTTGGCATTTAAAGTGCCAACATTTCAGTAGAGAGCCATTTGCTGCACATCAGCAAATTAAATGTCATCAGAAATACTCAGTCTGGGGATCTAAACCTCTTCTGCAACATCACTAGAACAGTGTGGAGGGACAGATATATCTCGTACAGGATTCTGTTGCTGTGGAACACACTCCCTATCCACATAAAAGAAAGCTCATCCCTGTCCATATTCAAGAGTAAATTGGATCTATGGATGGGAAACAGAAAATTTATCCCAAGACTGCCCCCTGTACTACTAATGGACAGAGGCAGCTCCTAAATGCTTTATTCCATATATGTGTCCCCTTAAATTATCAATGGTATGATCCCAATTATTCTCATTGGGGTAATATATTATTATTGACCATGGGATGGTTACGGCCAATAAAATACCAAATGGGATAGATTAATTAAAGCACCAAAAGGGAAATTGGCTAGGCTTAAAATGGCCTGTAAGGGCATCTACTTAGTTCACCTACCTAGCTCACCTATGAATTTATTACATCCTATAGTGCTTACTTGATCTTACCATTAACAAATAATTGTATGCCATGAAAGTAAAGAGAATATATCATTCCCATAAACAGAGGTAAGCATTAGAGAGCATACTGCAGATTAAACTGCTCCGGTATAAACTTATTTATTTAGCCGTGTTTACATAAATGTCACTTTGCCATGAGTATCAACGCAACAATAGCTAACCCTTCCCCCATCCCTCAGAAGGCACTCTGGTGCCTCTGAATGTATCAACTCAGAAATAATGACTGACTGCCTGCTGTAAAACTTTCTTTTAAAAAAAAATAGACAATAACAACAATTAACTTAGGAAATAAAACGTAAGGTTGTCATGGAAGAAGCACAGTAGTCATTACTGCTTCCGCTTTGCATTACTTTAGCAATGCTTATGGCACAGGTAAACAACTAAGCATTCCATTCTTCATATTTCTATAGCTAATGAGATATAATAGAGCACATTCAGTGTAGATAGTGTCATATTTCAGAAGATGGTTGTGAGTACTGAAAAATTAATTATGCTGTTAGTATTACATAAATAAAACAGGTATTTGTGCACTCTGACATCCATTTTGGGGAGAAAGGGGGGTTTCTGTTACATCATTACAGCAGTTATAAATACATATGTGGAAAAAAGTACAAATACATACATACAAGTAGAAGAGCAGCAGTAATTAATGAACCTTTAGTAAGTTCTGCAGTCGGTCTTAATACAACTTTGTAAATAACAATAAAATAGTAATCTTTGTAATACCTAACTACAGTCACTTAGTATCTGATTAATGAATGTTTATTGTAAACTTTCAATAAAATACTTTAATAGCAACAAAGGAGTCATTCTTGTTTCCTGTCTCCCTTTTATATTGCTTATCCCACAAGTCCAGAGGTCCCAGGGGCAGCCCAACTGTGTGCATCCTAAGTCAAGGAAAGCTCACCACCTCCTTCTGCCACCCAGGTATATCTTCACAGGGTTGAGGAGGTGGCTCAGGCCCTGTTTCCTCCATGCATGGCACTTTGGAAAGCCATCATTTTTGTGAGGTTCGGGGCCTGGTTGAACAAAAGCTGGAGATGTCCTTTTGACCAATGCAAGACTTCCTCTAATGGGTTTAAGACTTACTGCCCCAGTTGGCTCTAGCCACTGAGCCACTGCAGGCCTGCACCCCACCACCACTGTAGTCCCTCTCTGCAGGTCCATCAGGCAGGGAGTTGATTGAGGTCCTCCAAACTAGGGTGAGTACTGTGGGCACACCTCTTCACCCCTAAACATTTTGTGTCTGTGTATCATCTGTATGTCATGTATCCCTCACCAATGTCAGCCCTCTGTAGTGTTCCTATCTATCTTTATGTTTCTTCTACTGCTTAACTCTTCCCTGAGCCTCTGGTCTACACCCTCTTCCCTTCTTCCTTCCCCAAATTCAATATATATATATATATATATATATATATATAATATATATGTATATATATATATATATATATATATATATATATATATATATAAAATTAAAATAAGGTGTACCTCCATACCCATTCACTCCCACCTCCTCCAGCATAACCCTTTTGATGTCTTTCTATTACGTGTCCCTTGTGTTCTCTCTTTTCATTTCTAGCTTTCCTATCTTTTCCAACCTTATAAAGAACCAATCAGGGTGTTCAAACAAGGACTCTCTTATATTCAGTAACTAACTTACAACTTTTTAAATTTGCTTCCAGATAGCTAATCATGAAATACTATGGGCAGGATTCACGAAGCCCCAGTGTAAGAGATACAAGGCTTACACGGAGGCTGCAGTTAAACGGTGTGACATCAGCATGTCATGCATATGCATGAGGGCATGCTGAATCACACCTAAGGCTAACATGGTATGTGGAAGACAGTAGGGGGCGTGTCCATAGGCCGAGCCCTGCAAGCAGACACGCCCCCAGAAGAGTAAAAGTGCCCAAAGTAAACACCCATGACAGAGGCCATGGAAATGTGAATAAACACAACACAACACATGCCCCCACAGACTATGAACATAAAATATATAAATGAACATGTTATATATTTTTTTTAAATCGTAAAGATGTTTGTCCGTGAGTGCGCTCGTTTGCGCGGGCCTGCCCGTAGCTTAGCCACAGTTAGCAGTCAGTGGAAAAGCATATAAGAACTAAATATGCAAAGTAAGTCAAGAAGCAATAGCCTAGCGGTAGAGACGTCGGCTGAAGAGCAGGCAGTCATGGTTCGAGCCCCCACAACATCAATTTTTATTTTTAGTAAAATAAGCACGAAACAAGTCCCTGACAAATATGTACACATATAAAATTATATGTTATGTAAAATGTAATAAAATAGTCCATTTATTTTGAAGAAATGTGAGATAACAAAATAATAAAAAATGCCAGATGCGCCTATGACAGTTTAACAAGGTGAGTGCATCTGCCCGTAGGTGAGCAGTGGTTTAACAGGTGTAAAATGAGTGCCCATAGGTGAGCAGTGGTTTAACATGCTGAAACGGTGTGCCCCTAGCTGAGCTGAGCGTAATATGCGTGCTAACAGCCAAATGAAGCGTAAACCAGCGTACCCCGTTTGCGCGGAGCTGCGCACCACGCCAACAAGCTAACCGACGGGCAACGTTGAGCAAGCTGTATCAAAACTGCCTTTACACAGACACACCCCCTAGCCTGTCTAGACAGTCATAAAATATAAAAAGCAGTGGCCAGGTTCGAACCCAGGATACCATGCACCATAGTCAAGGTACTGAACCACTAAGCCATGACAGCTGTACCTAGAAATGCAGTAATAGCAAATATATAGAAATGAATACAAAGTGGAGCATGACAAAGCAGGTTTTGTGAAGTTGATACAATTCCAAAATGGCCAATCACAGAGAAGTACGGGAAAAACGGCATATATAAGCCCCATAAGCGGGAATACACAGCATAAACGATTGTAGAACTAACTTGCAGCCAGAATGTCAGGAGTAGGTGAGGTTAGTTGCTTTCAAGCACAGAGGTGGGGCGTTGAGGAGTCCAGATACATGGTCTGGCTCCTAGTCCACAATCATGAGGCCCAACTCATGCAGGGCCAGGTCCTGTGGGGAGCATATAGGGCTGAGGCGTGGGACCGGTTGGCTCATGATCTCACCAGTGCCACAGGGATTCCAAGGACTGGTGAGCAGGTCCGTCACCACCATGCGGACCTGAAGAGATGTAAGCAGGACCAATTGAACCTTTGGATCCAGGAGGCCCGGCAAATGCCCAACGCCCCACTACTGAGTAAGTTACATTTAATTATGTATGTAAGAAATTAAACTAGCTGATATTATGGAGATGTGTATTCCAATATTACTTCATTTATATTACAGCTGCAGGTGTCCGTTCTGCAAACTGCAGAGCCTGTGGCGATAGGCTGGTGCGGTTGCACCACCAGGCAGGTCAGTAATCCACTCCCAGTAACTGTAAAGAAATATAAAAGTATGACAGTTAGCAAAAGTGTGCAGTGTAGTCACTAAGTAATAAAATGTGCAAGTAACAGTGTAAGAGTGTTTGCAAGTATTGCTTGATTACAAAAGTGTGTTGCAGTCTGTAATCCAAACAGAAAAATGAAAATGTCTGAAATAAAGTCTGAAATAAAGATGCCCCACCTGTAATATAATAGTACACAACCTGCAGCAGGCTGAAAAGTACAGCTGCAGAAGATGAGCAAATCACATGTGTGAAATATATCCCTGTTTAAATACTGAAACATGACAGAAGTGAGACTGCTGGAAAGGATTGTAATAACTACAGGTAAAACATGTCAACAAAGCCTAGAAGTAAGTACCATCCTGAATAGTAAAATGAAATCAAGTGAGAGAGTGTGAGAAAGAGTTATGAATCCACCAATAAAGTAGTAATAACCCCTGAATAAAGTATACAGCAGTCAGTACAGAATGAAGTGAATGTGACAAGTAGCACCAAACTGTGAAATGTGTTCAAAGTGTTGCTGCAGCTGGAATGTGTATCCCAAAATCTGGATATGTTGCTCTCAGTCTGCAATATGCAGATAGTATGATTGTCTGAAATACCAAACATCCACAGTTGTCTATAGCTATATAAAGCAAATGTAGCAGGATGACGTAGCTGAACAAAGCCAGATATGAACGTGTATGAAGAACAATAAAATGTATATTGACGTAGCAGTAACAGTCCTATCACCAAATTGAAGTAGTTATCATATAGGAAACTGTAGTTAGAACAGTAGTGTGTATATATGTGCAGCTATTAGAAATGTACAGCATATGTATTGGCATTCGAAGGTGTTAATATTATTTTCTTCACCCCACCCTATAACCACATATAACCCATTCCACGTGAAAATGGTATGTGCAATCACAATTAACACCCCTGGACATTTGTCCTGTTGGGTCATAAATATTTGCATGTCCGTTGATGCATCTGCCCTGTTCATACATCCAAACCTGATGGCCTGTTGCCATCAATCAACCCTGCATGTTGTTGGACTGTGTATTGCTGTTCAAATTATGCATGTGTTATGCTCATTGTTCAATGGTGTGAATATCTGGGTGTTTGGTTAATGGGAATACTAATGCATGCTGTTACAACTAATTGCGAATGGTATTGTATGTTACTAACCCAAACTGTCATGACATAATGCAAAACATAGGACAACAGGGAAGACGGGTTCCAGCGGACCCACCTCTCCCACCTCAGCTGGCGAGTGCACCTGGCACTAGTGCCCAGTCTGGACCCTCCTCCGGTGGCCCTGTGCCACCTGCGGGTGGAAGCGCTGAAGGGGGTGGGGCCCGTCCCCCCTCTGCAAGTGTGGCCGGAGGAGAACCACCACTCACCCTCCATAGCGTCCGGACTGTGGTGCGTAGGGAGATCCGGGACTCTGTTCTTGGGCCCCTATGCCAGCTTGAGGCACAGGTGGCACAACTTACGGGCATGCCTGTTGCCCGGCCTACACAGCCACCAGCACAGCCCCGTCCTGGGCAGTGAAGGAACAGTGGCAACTGCCCATGGGTGGGGATATCAGTTCCACTGTTGCCATCTGTGGGCTCATGGGCTCTGGATATCCAAACATCCGTCCCCGTCAATTGTGTAACCCCCACACGTGTCATACACCGCCCCTGTATGCGTCTTGTTTGTCTTGTCTGTTGACCTACCCAACCTACCTCCCCAGCTATACCGACTTCCTTCACCTGACATACCACTCTCACCTGAAAAAAAAAGGGCACTTTGTACCCACAAAAAAATTACGCCCCATACATAGCTGCCCATTCCGCACACGTCTGCTGGACATGGAAACTATCAATTACAATTGGCTGTACAACAAGTATTATTGTTGTCCTGACACCTCTCTCAGGGGTGGAAGGTTTCAAATGTCACACCAAATTACATACATATGCACAGCTATTGCTGATGAAGAAATGGGCAGCTATGGGCCTTACCTACATCCCTCCTGCAAAACCCAAGCTTGTTTCCCTACTGTCTTACCCTCTTTGTGACCCCTTTTTCACCACTTTCCTGTCTCCTCATTTTCATTTCTTTCAAAGAAAATAGCGCGGGTGTGCGCCAGAGTAAGCACTGTTAAGCGGTTGTAAGCGGGTGTGCGCGGAGCTGAACGCCAGTGCGCATGCGGCAGCTCCGCACAAACCAGAGCTAACCCGGTTACAACTGTTTAAAAGTGCCTTAGTCACTCTGATTGAGAGGTCCTGTAGTCAGTTCAAAAGCAAAATAAAATCCCACTGTCAGTCCCGAACCCAGGACCTTGGAAACAGTAGTCTGCATGACCTACCACTAAGCCATGACTGTTATACAAGAACATTGTGCTAAAATAAATATATCATGTAATAGTAGGAATGAATGTAAAGGGAATATGGGATGTGTAGTACACAAAGCATGTCATTTATACTTACTGTCAAAACTAGTGGATTTCCATAATAGTAGTGTGTGAACAGAAACAGCCATGCTAGTTGGTAGCTAGTAGATAATAATGTCAGTTAATGTACATATATAAATGTATGTATATTTACATATATATATATATATATATATATATATATATATATATATATATATATATATATAGTTGTAGGTGTCAGTGTGCATACACACTTACTACAGGAAACAGGAGAGAGGAATGGAGAAATGTGAATCTACAACACAGCCTAAATCATGAGAGAGATACTAACCTTTACACTCACAGAACAGTGTCCACAGCATGCCAGCATGGTCCCCGCCCTTACAATCTGAAAGGGCAATGCCTATCTCACATACCCTTTTATAGCACTGTCCTGAAATCACAGTGAGAACTGCAATCAGTACACAACTGACTGCATGCAATTAGCAAATGCTGGCTTACAATTGGTGCAGAGGCCATCACATGGACTTATGCAGATACCTACAAAAGCATCCTGTACTCACACTCCACACACGCAATACGTTCATTGCACTGTCTGGAGGCAGACAGAGAGAGAGAGAGAGAGAGAGAGAGACAGAGAGAGAGAGAGAGAGAGAGAGAGAGAAAAAAATAAGAACACAAACAACAACACACGGTACACAAACTAAGTTGAAGCTGTCAGCAGTGACAGTACCAAGCCGTGCCAGCAGCAGCAGGAAGCTGTAGTAGCGGTAACATAACCATCTGCGACAAACACAGGTAATGTAAAGTAACAAGTTAATAGTCTGCATACTGTGAACCCTCCATATGTGTCATAGGTCTGTATCTATAGGTATGTCCATGTGATATGTTGTGTGCACGTAGTTCCACCCAAAGGGGATGACTATACATTACATGTCATTCAGTGTTAGGCCATGATCCTGGCACCAGTTTTCCGTTGCAGTGAGGCCTGTCTGTAGGATGTGTGTGTCAGCTGGTGTAACGACTATGGCGCTTAGTTAGCAGTCATCTGGGAACTTTGTCATCCACAACCCGCACGTTTGCTTTTACATCTGAGAAATAAATGCCAAACAAGAGGGGTCCTAGGACAGAGGCCCGTGGGATACCACATGTGACTGGCATTGAGTCTGACATGGCTCCTACAATATCGATATTATGGATTCTGTATGTCAACCAGTGTGCAACCCATCATGTGACATATGTAGTAACATGTAAGCTAATGAGCTTGTCTATGATGCCTGAGTGGAGTACTCTTTTGAAGGCCTTAGGCAAGTCCAGGTAGGCTGTATGGATTGCGTTGCCCTCATCAATGGTTGTAGTGACTGTTTTGAAAGGTCAACCAGGTTCAAAAGGCAGGATCAGCCCATCACAAAGGCAAACTGGCCGGGAACAAGTGTCTGCAGGTACCCAATATCGCTGTATATGCGTCCCATACTGAATCATTCCATAGCTTTGCAGACCAGGCTGGTTAAGCTTATGGTGCGGTAGTTCCCAGGGTCAGTAGAGGTGCCTCCTTAGTGGAGTGGGACCACTGTTGCTGTATGCCATTGTTCAGGTACATATCCCGTAGTATGGCCAAGGTTAAATATCAGTCTTATATGCGGTTGTATGTCCTCTTGGAGTTCACGTAGCACACATCCAGGGATACCATCAGGTCACATTGATGCTGTGTGTTCTGCTTTGCTGAGGGCGGCCCTCACCTGGACATGTGAGATGATAGGGAGGTTACATTCAGCTGTGATAAGTATTTCTAAGTGTGGGATGAGAAGGAGGGGGGATACGTGCACCAAACCTGTCTGCAAGAATGTTGCCAATATCTGTGTGTTTGGTGAATATTAAGTAGGTGTGTAGTAACTCAGAGCATATCTGAGGCATTTGGTCCATATGTGTAACATAACTGAAGAAGGCCTTGTGGTTATCTAAAGTGTTCGTGGCCATTTCCCTCCCAGAGTAGGCCGTGGATGTTGTTATGAGAGACCGTAACTTATTACCAGTGCTGACCACAGATGCCTTCCCTTAATGTGAATCTGCTCTGTCCTGCAGTAGCCTCCTTCTATCGTTATACAATCTGCCTTTGGCTGGGGTCCACCGGACAGGATGCCTAACCTTTGTGCATAGGGTCTGGGTTAGAAATGTGTGTGCATGTTCCATGCATTCTTTGGGATGTCCATGGGAAGCATTCGCAAAGGGGTCAGCAGTGTGGGTTGTGGCTTCCACTGGCCCAGTGGGCTGCATGGATACCATCTCAGTCCTAACAAGTGAATAACTGTCTAATCACATACATATCAAAGTAGTCTACTGTGCTGGTGGTGGTGGTGGTGGGATATGTATATCCAGGCCGAGTAACTTGTGTCCAGATCACACTAGTGGATGGCATTCCACATACAGTACCTTGGTATGAACCCCCAGAGTGAGGTTGTGCATTGGACCCGTCACAGTGTGCTGACCGATGGGGCATGCTACTATGTTGTATGGAATGTGGCAGGTATTGTTGCACAGGTGTTGGCTGAGCACTGATATCTGGTCATGTACTTGTGTATCCACCAAGAGACACACACATGCTACATATGGGAGTAGTAGTATATCACTACAATTGAGTATCATGTATAGTATGTGTGCCATATATTGCTGACATAGTCTGCTGATATCCTGTTTGTGTTCTCTTCCAGGGACATGGCGCGTCAGCGTAATCCTGCCTACTCTGCAGCAGAAGATGAGGAGATACACCAGAGCCTGGTGTGGGATTATGACATACTGTTTTCCCGCACCAGCCAGAATCAGCAGGAGAGGGCTGCACTGTGGCAAGACCTTGTCCGTAGGGTAAATGACATTGGCACGCTTAATAGGACATATGAGCAGGTACGACATCACTGCAGTGATTTAATCAGAAATGTCCGTCAGCGTGCGTCGGATATCCACAGGCAACAGGTTGCCACAGGAGGTGGGGTGGCCACAAATCCCCCCCTCACCAGACTGGAGGGGCTACTCCTAAGTGTTGTAGCTCCAGCCCCGGAACATCAACAGCAATACACCTGCATCATGATGGAGGCTGGATCCACACAGCAGCACGACATGGAGCGTGCAGGTAATATGCCATATGTACACTTGACTGTTCTGTACACTGTTAGTTTATGCATGTGTAAGGTGTGTCCATGGTATGTAGCTGTCAACATAGTATGTAATTGTGCAGGTGTGATATTGCCAGTATCAGCAGCTGACGTGTGAAAGGCAACTGGTGTACTACTGCACTTTATCATATGCAGTATCAATGGCACAGTTGTGCCCACTGACATTAATCTCCTCATTTCTGCAGGTCCCTCAGGTGTTACAGCAAGGCAGCCCATCCATGCTGGTGAGTGTGTTTTAACAATACCTATAATAGTCCTGATAGTGCTAATAATACTAGTGTAACTCAGTAGTGCTCTGTGTGTATACTGCGGGGTGTGCATGTGTGCATGTGTGCCTGTGTCCACGTGTGCATGTGTCCACGTGTGCATGTGTGCCTGTGTCCACGTGTGCATGTGTGCCTGTGTCCACGTGTGTATGTGTGCATGTGGGCACATGTGCATGTGTGCATGTGTGCATGTGTGCACGTGTGCATGTGTACACGTGTCCATGTGTGCATGTGTGCCTGTGTCCACGTGTGCATGTGTGCATGTGTGCCTGTGTCCATGTGTGCACGTGTGCATGTGTGCATGTGTGCCTGTGTCCATGTGTGCATGTGTCCACGTGTGCAGGTGTGCATAAGTGCATCACTGGTAACATTGTGTAGAAATTGTAAACTGTGTTTCCTGTCTTCCTCCCACAGGTTCTGGCGCTGCTCTAGTGTCCTGCAGCAGGGAACCTGAATCTGGTGCCACAGGTACTGATAATGATGATATCTGTGTAATGGCACAGGAAGGTGTGTCAGGGTCCGTCATTGGTCAGCCAATTGACAGTACACAGCTGTCAACCCCATCATTGCGCACAGTCATCCTGCCAGTACATCCTATGTCACCATTCTCCCTAGGTGATGGACAGGATACAGTGGGCATTGACCAGGGTAATGTGGTATCTGTGGCACATGCTTCCCCACACAGCAGCCATGGGCAGGGTCCTGCGATGGTACCACACAGACAGTTGCCCATGGGTTCTCGTGGGAGCATCCGTGGGTGTACTGCCTCTGGCAGACATGCCCAAAGAGGTCTGTCAACCTCAGCTATGTTTCGGGCTGTCATGCAGGCACAGTTGCGTATGGAAAGGTACACCAGACAGGGTCTGAGGGAGCTGAGAGCATGTCGCACAGCCATGACTGACAGTATGCTTGACATCGCGGATGCTATCCGTAATTTCACCGATGTCATAGACGTTGGGACATATTACAGCAGTTCCACAACCACATGTCCATGAGCCAGGGCAATGGTGGGCGGTTGCGGCGTCGACGTGGCCAGATGCCAGCAACAGCAGCAGCTGACAGTCGGCGCGGACAACAGGCCCGCGGATGCCCCCATAGTGCCAGCAGCAGCCCCTGCAATGCTGGGTCTGTGCTGTCATCAGAACGCCCCAGGAGACCACGTGCACGTGGCTCTGGACAGTCCCAACAGGGACTTGTGTCCAGTCAACACACTCCCGCTTCTGATGACAGTACCCAGTCTGGCTTAGTACCGGATACGGTCCGTAGCACCCCTGCCAGGCACAGGTACCGTGTCCGTGCCCACAGACACTGATCTGTATGACCTGCCAGGTGCAGTCTGTGGCTGTTCACAAACTCCTGTATATGGCAGCCATGAGGTGGAACTGTGTGCGTGCATACACACATGCGAAATGTTAACACCTAGGGCTACCACATACACGCACACACTGCACCAACAGTGCCCCACCCTGTACTGATGTCCCTCACCAACACACATACACACACATGTCAATTGGTGGTATCAGTGGCAGACTCAGGCATACCTAATTCACACCCTGTGCATATGATGAAACTGTGCCACCTCCTGCAATCTCCAACATCAGTGCAGGAACAGGTAAACACGTTGCTGATGCACAGGGTGACTACATAGAAGTGTATTAGTAGTATCATGTTGGTAACAGTACAGTGTGCTGATATGACTGTGTGTATATCCCAGCATGCCTGATGCAGTAACCGTATGACTGTCCTGAATTGTTATCTACACCCATAGTAAGTACCATAGTGTAACAGCTGCACATTATTGCATACCGGTGGTAAGGATGTCAACAGATAGCCACATACATGGGTAGCACAGGGGGGAAGCTAATGCAAGTAGTGATACACAATGATGGACATGTACAGTAATGGTGGCAAGTTGCCCACAACGACTATGCAATGTGGATGTTTGCGCATGTTGATATGTGTGCAGTACCAATGTAATCCAAATCACAATTAATTATGACATAATATCAGTTCTACCATGGACATCTGAGCTGTGCATTCCAGGGTACATGTTGATAGTGCCTACACATTTGCACTGTTCCCTACTGTAAGTGTTACCCCTTCTTTGTTGTACAATGGACTACTTCCAGCCCTGCTTACTGTAGCTTTGTTTGCATGCATGTTCGCTTGGGGTTCCCTGGAACACTGCTTCCACCTGCAATGCAGAGTTACAGTGCTTCTGTGGACTCCTAGTGACATCTGCATAGCGTACTATATGTATGTCAAGTTTACACATGACAGAACGTCACTGTCTGTCCTGTTCACATGTACATTGCCTGTGACACATTGCACATGACTTACCTGGCATTTGCCCACGTGTGCAGTCATATATGCCAGTGCTAGGAAATCAGTAGCAGTACACCCACACATACACACCTTCAGTATGTTGTTCCCCATTGGCCCTATGTGTTGGTAATCACCATGGCAATCACACTACTATGGTAGCATGTGCAAAGGTAACCTGCGAATCACCTCTATGGTCCAGTTGTGGTTTATGTGAGTCATGTGGCAATGTCACAGCTGCCACATGTATGCAGTCAACCCTCACCCCTGGCCAGGAACGTACAACACATGTGTGGGATGCCGCCACATAGCCAATCTGGGGACTGAGCACTCTGAACCCAGTACTGCCATACCCTGTCAGGTGGCATGACATACTACATTGATTACAATACCAGTCTGACATAGACCCGCACTGACAGCAATCTGAACACACTGGGGCATACTTGGAGACTCAGAATAGCATCCTACCTGAGCATCACACACCTCCGCAGCTGGCACACAGGCATACGTTATGTCGGAACAGAGCACATGCCACACATGGCACACACATCCCGTGTGCCACACACTCACAGCCTGTAGGGCTACACAACACACCTGCTACAGATGTGTCAGGTACCTCTCTTGGCGCTGCAGTGGGGTCCCGCTCAACAGGCTGTACATGGTGAAGGTCACAGTGATATGCCTGTGGGGCACTATGGTCCACCACAAAACACATGCATACAGGTCAGTCAGAGGCATGGACACATATGACTCAGTCATTGACCATGCCACTATGGATGACCTGAGACATACCTCCCTGGACTACATGATAGGGAACATAGAAGGGATCTCTCAGCATGTGGCACGGGCCAGTATGAGCCTGATCTTGGTTGCCATCATACCCTCACCAGGTATGCTACCACTATATGTAGGAAGGGTGTTCTATGTCTACATTCTGCTCAGTCTCCAATGTCATTCATAGGGTATCCACTGGCTGTCAACGTGTGCTTACATGCTAGGGAAGCCACAATGATTTGTGAGGGGCAGCTTGCACGTGACACCCATGGGCCATTGTATATTGGCGAAGCCCCTTGATACACACATAGTGCTTTTTGCTGCAGGACATGGATTACATAGACACCTCCGCAGGTATCACACAGGATAGGACACTAACAGTGATACTACACAACACCAGCAGTGTACACCGCAAGATGCATGCGCTGGACACTGTCCTCAGCACGGTGAACTGCAATGTCTGTGCAGTACCAGAGTCCTGATTCACGGCTCACAGGTGCAACCCATCACTGCCAGGTTATACCTCATACCATGCCTGTCGTCCCCTACACATGTAACACACATGGACAGGGGGTGGTATCCCAAGGCACCACAGATACACACACCTCCAGGTTGTTGGCACAGCACAAAGCATCAGGGCCTATTCATGAGCAGCTAACAGTGTGTTGGACTGCCTTCTGGTTCATAGCCTGGCACACACAACCCTCCCATACACAGGAAACCCACCTATCCTCCATAACAACACTGGCAATATGACAGTCTCAAGAAATGTCTTTATATGGCTGGACTGCATCCAGCCAAACATTGTGCGTGAGCATTACTGTAGCTACAACACACTAGCTGAAAGGTTCCCAGCATGTGGTCACTGAATTGCAGTGGAATAACATGTTACCACTCCCACAACAGGTGAGAACATGCAGCACCTGTTCATCGACTACATGTAGACTATATGGCCCAGACCAGATGTGTATCCCCTGCTGTAGGTATTATACCATATACAACCCACACTGTATAGACACATACCGCGTGCGGCCCCTGCACAGTAAGACACAGTCATATTGTTACGCATTGTGAATACCATTTATCCACTCGAGGCACGTGTCAGACATGGTAACTACTGCAGGTCACAGGTATTTATGTGTATGTGTCACACACATAAATCATGTGTGCATTGCCATTGCTGGTTTAGGCAATGGCATGCATTGTTATGTACAAACACCCACACAAGGTCATATTGTGTGACACAACCACACGTGGCAGTTGTGGGTTTCCAAAACATACCTATCTGTGCTCTGACAATGGTAATAGACCCAGTAGTGGAGCGCACTATTGGCATTACTGGCCAAGTAGCCCTGTTTGGCTGTACTGATAGTGTGGTGACATCCCCTGTGTTTACTGGGGGAATATGCAGCATCTGGTGTATTGTAGTATTTGCCAAAAGGATCTCTTCTCTCACACTTACAATTACACACACCCTACTACCCCCCCCCACACACACACACTTGCCATTTGCAGGATTCATACCCCTACCTAACTATCTCACGACACGTGAGAGAGACGCATTAGCGAAGCACACTATTCGGATTACTAGGAGGTTCCTCTTCTCCGGCTGTACTTATAGGGTGCTGACATCATCAGTGTTTGGAAAGGGTAATGTGCATCATGTAGTGTGATCTCCTGATTGCCAGAAAGCACATGTTTTTCATACAGAATTGCACACACACAAACTCCCCACATCCAAACACACACACACTTGCCATTTGCAGGTTTCAAACTCCTACCTAACTATGTTATGACACTTGAGAGAGACGCATTGGCAGAGTGTGCTATTCGGATTACTGGGAGGTGTCCCTTCTCCAGCTGTATGTATAGGGTGCTGACATCATCAGTGTTTGGAAAGGGTAATGTGCATCATGTAGTGTGATCTCCTGATTGCAAAAAAGCACATGTCTTTCATACAGAATTGCACACACACAAGCTCCCAACATCCAAACACACACACACTTGCCATTTGCAGGTTTCAAACTCCAACCTAACTATGTTATGACACTTGAGAGAGACGCATTAGCAGAGTGCGCTATTCGGATTACTGGGAGGTGTCCCTTCTCCAGCTATATGTATAGGGTGCTGACATCATCAGTGTTTGGAAAGGGTAATGTGCATCATGTAGTGTGATCTCCTGATTGCAAAAAAGCACATGTCTTTCATACAGAATTGCACACACACAAGCTCCCAACATCCAAACACACACACACTTGCCATTTGCAGGTTTCAAACTCCAACCTAACTATGTTATGACACTTGAGAGAGACGCATTAGCAGAGTGCGCTATTCGGATTACTGGGAGGTGTCCCTTCTCCAGCTATATGTATAGGGTGCTGACATCATCAGTGTTTGGAAAGGGTAATGTGCATCATGTAGTGTGATCTCCTGATTGCAAAAAAGCACATGTCTTTCATACAGAATTGCACACACACAAACTCCCCACATCCAAACACACACACTTGCCATTTGCAGGTTTCAAATTCCTACCTAACTATGTTATGACACTTGAGAGAGACGCATTAGCAGAGTGCGCTATTCGGATTACTGGGAGGTTTCCCTTCTCCTGCTGTACTTATAGGGTGCTGACATCATCAGTGCTTAGATAGGGGAATGTGCATCCTGTAGAGTGTTTTCACAGTTGCCAAAAGGGACATCTCCCTCACACAGACTTGCACACACACTGGGCAGTTGCAGGATTCAAACCCCTACCTAATTATGTCATGACACTCGTGACAGACGCATTAGCAGAGCACGCTATTCGCATTACTGGGAGGGTTCCCTTCTCCTGCTGTACTTATAGGGTGCTGACATCATCAGTGCTTAGAGTGTTTTCACAGTTGCCAAAAGGGACATCTCCCTCACCCAGACTTGCACACACACTAACCCCCCTCCACACACACTGGGCAGTTGCAGGATTCAAACCCCTACCTAACTATGTTATGACACTCGTGACAGATGCATTAGCAGAGCACGCTATTCGCATTACTGGGAGGGTTCCCTTCTCCTGCTGTACTTATAGGGTGCTGACATCATCAGTGCTTAGATAGGGGAATGTGCATCCTGTAGAGTGTTTTCACAGTTGCCAAAAGGGACACTTCCCTCACACAGACATGCACACACATCAACCCCGCTCACCCACACACACACACACACACACACACACACACACACACACACACACACACACTGAGCATTTGCATGGTTCAAACTCCTACCTAACTATATTATGACACTTGAGGGAGACGCATTAGCAGAGCGCTAACCGAATTACTGGGCATCTGTTCTGCACCTGCAGTATTTATAGGGTGCTGACATCTTTATTTCTACAGAGGTATGTACATCTAGTACTACCTGTCAGGTGGGGGATAGCATATATATGCATTTGCAGCCACCTACGTCAGTGTCAGATATGCACATCGCACTGGCAGGTTATGTTCTATACCATGCTACGTGACCACAGGACCTGTAACACACAACACAACCAGTCCAGAACACCACTCCCACATCCAGGACACACACTTTACTTCTCTGGGAACAGTGCCGGGATATGCAGGTGTTCACATACACCATTCCAGTTGTTAACATCATGTACAGGCATATTGTATGTGGGAACTTCTCAGGCCTCTACCACTTTACCCTACAGCAACTACAATTTGTGGGTCCATGTGCTATGGCAGAACCACTCACCACAGCCACATGGGGGAATACATATTGCACCTGTCCATCTGCAACATGGGTACTCACTGTTCCACACCAGAGGTAGACCACCATTGTTGATATCTGACCATACCCACCTTTCCCTGGACATCCATATCCCATCCCCACCCCCAGGCAAGGTTGTCACTGCAAACAAACTGTATTTAGCACAAGCAGACTCTACACTTGTGAAGACTGGGGTGGACGACTTCAAAGGACCCATGCTAGGGCACTATACTGGCCACTCTGCATAATCCTTGACAATTGCATTCTATGAGCATGTGTAAGGTTTGCATTGATCATGCTATCCCACATATACCCATGACTGCTCCACAACAAGACACCTGTCAGGTGTACACCAGCCATATATGAGCCGTCCAACAGACAGAGTGAGCTAATACATTGCAGAGCAGTAGCCCACAGAGGGAGGACATCTGTGAACAGTACCGACACGACACTTCATTCCCACATAATCATCACAACACAGTGTTGACAGTGGAATTGTCCAGACAATGCAGATAGGGCTCCCCACAGTCTGTTATTGATGCCCACTTACTGTTAGAGGTCCTCAGCAACCCTCTTCCAGCACACACCAACAACATGGATGTGGCTTAGCACATTCAAACCCTGGGATCTCCACTGTGCCCCTGCTTGACAGAGGCACAGCTCACTAGCCTCACATGTTGCCTTATGTGACCTACTTTACAGTGGCATAGTAGCCTACTGTACTGGGGATGCAGATGCCAAGCACACTCTGGCTAAGCTGTCATTCCCTAGGGCAACAAGCCTAGTATTGACCTCTACACCCATATGTTCAATTGTCAGATGCACAATATTTGTTGTGCTGTTAGACTGTTTGCAGGTCTTTATTGCCATAGCATTCCCTGTTCCTATGAACAACTTGTGTATCTGTGGAAGATGTTTGAATATGAGGGCGATCCACTATATCACTTATGTCTCTGTAGTCATTTACTGTGTGCACCGGGCAGATTGCTGTGTTGTGGTTGGTTCCTGGAATGACACGTACAAATACCAGATATGTGTGGCCAACTGCTAAACGGAGATATGGCCTAAGTGTGTGAGCATGCCCAGTTCAGCCTTTCCATGGCATGTTGTCTGATATATGCCTCATTTATCAAAGTGTGCGAGCATGCCCAGTGTGAGCTTTCCATATGTTTAACTCTGAAGTCCACCACATATTTGGGTGTGTGTGAACTTCAACAATATCTCACTTTTATGGTTGTGTGTTGGGTGTCATGTTGTGTACTAACTGGCCAACTGCTTTGTGTCTGCCACAACAGGGATTATACTGTGCCTGCAGGGATTGCATGGGATACTTTGCATACAGTTGTCAACATCCTTTCATAATGACATAACACTGTAGTACCGTATAGTGTACTGGTTCAGTACTTTCACTGTGGTGGACAGTTTCCTGGGCTTTAGTCCTATCACTGCTTGACATCTTCATAGTGAGCACAACAGACTGTGTAGGGGCCAGTTGTGCACATATGACCATGTTGCATTATGTTCAGATATGGACTACCTACACCAGGCTTGTCCAACATTGGTAGTGTATTCCACAACATAGGTGGACATTGGCAAACACTAGCGATGTTCCCTAGGCCATTTCTGATGCTAGTCACAGAGTGTGTTTGTCCATCGACACACATTGTAACTGGAGTTTGCCATGACATATGTCATGGTTAGTATACTGTGCCTCCGTCTACCTCTGACATAACAGTGATACCCAGGGTTAACCTACCATCTCCCATCCACTCATCAGGATTCCTCTTGAGGGGTGTCGATAGGTGACTCTCTGGCTAACCTGTACTGGGAGTTTACTCAAGAGTGGGGGTGGCTTCTGTGTTATGGGTCATTCTGTACAGCTTGTCCTATGTATGTCAGTGCTGGGGTTCAGGTCTCTCATGTGCATAGCTCACTGCCATTCAGATTGTACAAGGTGCAGCATGTTCATTGATTCCAGCTTGGACATGGCTTCATACATCAGGCACAGCTTGCCTCTGGGTGGGCAGTATGGCAGTGTGTGGAGCTGCAGTTTGTTTACTCAGGCAACACATGGCATCTGTTCATGCTCTTTGCTACTCCTGGTGGGGTACTGTTGTGGACTTTACAGTTGATGGAGGTGTCTGCTGAGGTATATCCCACAGGGGCTATTGTAGTCAATTGTGACGCTGATGAAGGATGACTGCAGAGCCACAGTGACCTCCCCTTATCTACATCTGACAGCCTTCATGATCGGGTGGGTATATGGTATGTTTCTGCGAACACTACAGCCACATGTTTGTCCAATGCAGGATATCTATCACCTTGTGTCCCCAGGTCTCTCATTACATGTTAGGTACGTAATGGGTTAACACCTGTGTGGTAATTGGTGGGCACTTACTGTATATCCACGGTGGTTGTCTATACACAGTTCTGCAATTAGCTTGCTGACATGGCTATGGCTCCAGTTGTCTGTTTCTATGTGGCCCTTTTGTGGGTTGCTTTTGTCAGCTGGGGGTCGGATATGGTGGGCAGTTTGTACTCCTCTGCATACATGTTCAGTCACAGTCCTTCCATGTTGGCCTGTACCTATGGGACATATATACGGAACGGGGGAGTTCCCAGGACCAAGCCTTGTGGGATGCCACTCATATCTGCTTTGTAGTCTGACATGGATGCAACATGTCTGACCATGTCAGTTCTGTCCTTGGTCTGGTTTGCAACCCCTCTACTGACATAGGGGTTTATATTTAAGCAGGTGAACATATCCATACTGAACTCGTAGGGTATTGTCTGGAAGCATATGCACGGTCCAGCTACGCTGTGTGGACCACATTGCCCTCATCAATGACCTTAATGACTGTTTCAAATGGGTCAAACATGTTTAGGGGCAGGATCTGCACTTACGACAGCCACACTGGGTAGGGTCCGGTGTCAGTAGGTCCACGATAGCTTTATGTCTGCGGTACATACTGATCCTTTCCATAGCTGTGCAGACCAAGCTTGTCAGGATCCTGGGGTGGTAGTTTGCAGTATCCATTCAGGCAACACCTTTGTTGTGAAGGACCACTGTTGTTGTACACTGCTCTTTGGGTACATATCCTGTGGTAAGGCTGACATTGGGCAGTAGTGTGATTTGGCATTCCATTATTCTTGGAGTCCATGTTGGCCTTAGCCCAGGACACCATCACATACCTTTGCTGCTGTGTGTTTTGCTTTGTAGATGATGGCTGTTACCTCAGCATCTGCAATGTCAGGGGACCAGCAGTCTGCTGGGATAGATATTTTGCATTCTAGGGGAGGGGGGGTTGCACTGAACCTGTCAGGTTGTATGTTGGCAATATGTGTGTGTGTTTGGTATGTTATTTGTAATATCTGTGTGATTCGGAGCATATCTGTGAATTCCCAACATGGTTCCTACCATCAGTTAAGTAAACCTTGTGATTATCCTTAGTGTCCTGTACAATTTGTATCTTCATAGGTTCATAGGTTCATACTAGGCCATCCACCCTAGGGCATTAGTAAGCCTAGCCAGAGTGTGTGTGTCTTTCACCACCCCTTGCTATGTGACTATTATGGCCATTTATGATTTTCTTTACTGTGCCTCTGTCTGGACGTGACACAGTGAAGACCCCCAGTGTACATGTATGATCATCCATCCACTTGGCAATATTCCTGTTGAGGGGTGTCAGTGAGGGGCTCTGCCTAACATGGATTGGGATCCTGTTTCTGGGTGTGGGGAGCCTCTGGGTTATGTATCTGTCCCTCCAGCACATCCTATTTCATTATGTGTTGAGGCTGACATCTGTCACTCTCACAGCTCCAATGGCTTTGATTTCCTGTGGTGGAGCATGTCCATTACTCCTGTGTTGGACATGGCCTTGTACAACAGACATACAATGCCTCTGTGTAGGCAGTCTGTGACTGCATTCAGCTGGGGTGTCTACAGCCAGGTAGCATATGACATATATTTGACACCCTTTATCCTCTTGGTGGGGTACCTTTGAGGTCTTCCTAACTGCTGCAGGTGTCAGGTACGGTACATCCCATATGAGTCATTGTACTAGATTATGGGTCTGATAAGGGAACAGTACAGGGGCACAGTGACCTCTGTTGATGTAGATGTGAATCCTTTCATGATACGGTGTCCAATATAGACAGTCTTCCTAGCCACATTGGCATTGTGAGTGTCACATGACAAGTTACTGTCGACTTGTGTCCCTAGGTCCCTGATTACTCCTTGCATACATAATGGTTTACCACCTATGTGGTAATTTGTGAGTATCTTGTCTGGTATTTGGTGGGACATTCATACTGTCCAGTGTCTTCAGGATGTCTGGGTGGGGTTCCTATGTGTGAGAGTGTGGTCTGTCGCATGCTACAGATGGTACAGCAGTTTTGACTACACTTAGGTGCACATGGGTGGTCTCCGCTGCTTCGTGCATTGTCAGTTACCTGGCCGTATGGGTGTCTGTGCTGCATATGGATACTCCCCCTCCTTTGATGTTTTGGTCCAGGTGTTGGGGCCATAACGCATGATGTGTGGTATAACCTGGTAGTGCTGGTGTGCTATCAGTAGGCTTGCAGCAGGCTTCTGTCACTGCACAGACATCGATGTTCTCCATACTGGGAAGTGCCTCAGGTGCATGCATATTGCAGTTTACACATCTGGCATTGGTCAGCACTACCCTTATGTTTCTTACCACTTATGTTTTCTAGGGTGGTGGGTTAGTCTTTTTGGCCTTGCCTACGTACGGCTCTATGGAGGTGGCAAAGGCCTTATCCAGTATCCAGACACCCAGGGGTAACAGGTGCAAGCCATCCCTGGAACAGCAGCATGGCTTGTCATGCATGACATCTCAAACAGACAGACATTAGACCCTCTTGGACTGACAGCTGTAACTGTGCCACCTGTTAAAGCTGATCATTCTGTGTTTGTACTGTGGCATCATTCTTGGTGAGGGTTGGATGCTGCAAATGGCCAGTGTCATACCGGCCTGGAGTACATACTCAGAGAGCTCATCCATGTCTCTTTTCATGTAGTCCAGGGAGGTACATCTCAGGTCATTCACACCAGCATGGACAATGAGTGCATCATATTTCTGCTTGCTTTGGGGTGACCTGCGTACTTGTGTTATGTGGCATATTGTGGCAGCCTACAAGCAGCTTACTGTACCCTTTCCCTTGTTCAGTCTGGTGAGTGGGACAGCAGTGTGTCTGCCTATACAGACACCAGTTACAACTGTATCAGGCATGTTGTTTCTCCTTCTGGCCTGTAACTGTTTGGCACACCAGCTTTGTGTACTATGTGTTGCATGTGCTATGTTTGGAGGTTGTGGTTGCTTGGGATCTGCTTTGGAGGCCTCTGTTGGTGTGGTGTGTTTATAATTAGGGCCTCCGGGAATGTTTTTCTGTGTTTATGTGTTTGGTTTACAGTTGTGATAGGTCTATGTGGGACTGGGTTTGTGGTGTATGTGGTTACCTTCTCCTCCTGACTAGTTTTGACAGTACTGAGTTGGGGGAGCTCAGCCTCCGGTTTGGATAAATGGTTGCATCTCTCACATATATTTTTATTTATTGGGGGGTGTTGTGGGTTGTCTGTGTACTTGGGGCAGGTGTCACATTGCCTCTGGATTCACAGATTCTACTTGTTGTGGCTGGCCTTAGTGGATTGTATGTGTGGACATATTTTATTGCCATACTACTGATCAGTGATTACTTCCCTTTTTATGTTTGCTCTATCATGTAGTAGCTTTCTCATTCTCTTGCATGGTTTGGTAATGGCTGGAGTCCAGCATGCCAGATGCCTGCGTGTATGGCATTGTGTCTTGTTGTTATTTGTGATTGCATAATTCAAGCATTCCTGGTGTGTTCATGGAATGCCTGTATAACATGTTCTGCGGTGTGTCCCATATTCTGCACCTGCACAGGGCCTTTCGTGGATTCCACATCGGTTTGGAGGGGTGCATCCTATGCTTTACACATGTTTTTCACTGTGGTTTTCTGGCCAGGGACTGTTGTCAGGATGTGTATAGCCAGTGTGATTACTCTATGGTCTGGTCTTACCAGTGAGGGATACACTTCTCATCTTGCCATCCAGTACACATGTTGCTGATTATCACATCCAGTATGCTTACCCCTCTTGTGGGAGTGGTACATTGTTCCTGGGCATTTTGGTTTATGGATTCTGGGAACTTTTCTCCTACTGTGTTGGTGCTAGTATAATGCTCCCAGTGTATGTCTGGGTATTTTCAGTCAAGCAATATAATGTGGTTTGGGGGGCTTGATATATTCAGGTATTCCAACATAGGCCAGGTGCTGTTCCTGGTATTAGGACAGTAGTCTGCAGCAGGCTATATACTGGGAGGCGGTTTTAGCCATTGGTATTTGACCATGGCTAATCCATGCTGCTTCTTGTTGTGGTACCAACATGGGGGTGTGGTTATCCTTGACATTTATTGCTTGTCACCCTCCTTTTGTAGCTTGTTCCATGTTTTGCGGCTGTACAGCACAGTATGAGGTGTAACCTGGTAGTGTTAGGGTGCTGATGTGAGCCTTGACCCAGTTTTCTATTACAGGACTGATATCAACATTCTCCATACTGTGTGCGTTTACACTGCACGCATCTTGCTGTTTAGACTTCTGGCATTGGGTAGCATTACATCTAGGTTCCTATCCCTTGTGGTACCTATGAAAGTGGGTTTGTGTTTTGAGACTTACCTATTCAGGGCATGCTGTGAGTACTGACAGCCTTTGCCAGTATCCATGGGGCCTGGACTGATAGGTGCACGCCACCCCTAGCAGGTGGTGCATCATGTCATGCTCAGCATGTCTTCCCAGGCTGAAACACATTGGCTCCCCTTTGACTAACTGCATTACTTCAGCCAGTTATTGCAATTGATCATCCCATCATCATTTTGTGGCTTCATGCTTGGTGACGGTGGATGTTAGTCAGGGTCCTCAGGTGTGCATATAGTACATGGTGTTACATTACTTAACACATGGCATTCATGCCTCAGGTGGTGCTGCAGGGCTGCCTCTGTCGGATGCACATATTACACTCCCTGTACATGTTTGTGAGCAGGTCATGTCATTTTAGGCATCCCTGTTATTATTTGAGTGAGTCAGAGGGGTATCATTCCCAGGGTTCCTACTGAGCCAGTGTATGTGCTATGCATTGCCTCTTTGCCAAGGCCAGGGCATACTGGGCATGCCTCCTTCTGCCTACTGGGGCAGGCTCAGGTTGTTCCTCCTCCGAGTCGCGCTCTGCCTGTGATGGCCTTGGCAATGGTGGGGGGCTGTTTGGCCCAGCCCTATGCTGGTCCTGCTGCAGCTGTTTTCGCAAGATCATATTATGTAGCATAGCACATACCATGACAATTTGGGTACATGTAGTTGGTGAGTACTGCAAGGCTCCACCAGATGTGTCCAGACACCGGAACCATGACTTGAGCAGCCCAAACACACGCTCTATTACATTACGTGTTTGTGCATGTGCCTCATTATGGCGTTCCTGTTCAGGTGTGTGTGCGTTTCTGATGGGTGTCATCAGCCACGGCTCCAGTGCATAACCTGCATCCCCCACTAGGTGTCCGTGTGGGATGTCCCCATTGGCAAACGTCTGGTACAGCTGCGTCAAATGCCAGATGTGGGAATCATAGTAGCTCCCAGGGCAGCCAGCACACACATTCATTATTATGCCCTGGGCATCACACACGACCTGGCAGTTGGAGGGGAAGCCCTTGCGGTTAATGTAGGCCCTACCCTGCTCACCGGCTGGTGCTTTGATGCGTATGTGCGTGCAGTCTATTGCACCCACTACCTCAGGGTATTCTGCTATTTGCTGGAAGAGACGCATATTGCTGGCCAATACCTCACGGGCATTGGGGAAATATACATGATCACCGACATGTGCTGACATGGCATCCAGGAGCTGGTGCAGTACCCTGGAGGCTGATGCCTGTGATATCCCCATCATATCACCAGTTGGTCTCTGGAAGGTACCTGTTGCTAGTATTCTTAGGCCAACACATACCTTGGTTTCCACTGGGATGGGTTCCCCTCTGTTGGTTCTGTGTGTGAGGCATGGCCTGCACAGCTCGACTATTTGCTGCAGGAGCTCTCTGTCCACTCTATAGCGCTCTACTATCTCCAGCTCATGTAACCCATGGTAGGTGACCCTGGGCCTGTACACTCTTCTCCGTCTCCTCACTGTGGGTTGTCTGGCGTCATCTGCATTGTCACCACCCTCAGCAAGTCGCCTATGTCTCATTACGACAGCTATGGCAGCCCCTAACATTTCTGCTCTGAGTTCAGCTTTTTCAGTTTTCACTTCTAATAGCTTACTCCTGTCTTGCAGTGTTTCTTGAGAGAAACATCCTGACTGCTGTTTGCAGAGTTTTAAGTGCTGGGCTGGGCTACTATTCTGCCTGTGTAATTGCCTGCTTCTAATTGTTTTCACCTGCTAGCTCCAGCAGTATTCCCTGCTAGCTTCCTACTAATTCTGTTGCTTCCTTTTTCCTTTCTGTTTCCTCAGGGGGTAGCAGCGTGCATACCAGCAGAAACGCACTCACAGTGGCTTACACGCGCGCACACATGCTTACACGGTTCAGGATCTGCCTAATCGGGTTAAAACGCGCGCACACCAGCGCAAACAGTGTTACAGATCTACCAACACGCTCCCACGTGCTCAGTCTGCCTTACACGCGCGCACACTGCCCTACTCGTGCTTCATCGTGCGCACATGTGCGCATGCACGCCCAGCAAGAAACTTTGGTGTAAGTAACAGTGTACACCTTCCATTTCTTGACTTTCCCATGCTTATCTTGTGGCACTCCTCTTTCCCTGATCTGTGTCTGTCATCTGTCGTGTTACACTGACCTCCAATGAACTGCATTTCTTTCTACCATTCCCCCCTGTGATGTCACCTATCTCCTACTCTATTCCTCCCCCTTATGTATCTCTTACACTACTCAGACTGTGCTCATTTGTTATGTGACTGTGGGATTCAGTATCCTAACCCTCATTTACATGAGATTGCCTACTAATGCTTAGTTACATGTAACCACCAATAAACGAAACTTCAGCTACTAAATCCAAAAGCACGGAAACACACCAAAAGAGAATAAATAATCCACAGAGTTTAATTCCAAATAAGCGACTGGTAAAAACAATAAAATGTAAAGCGCTTTTCGTCTGGATTAGTATCCGGACTTCATCAGACAAACAGTTCATACTAAATACAATAGATTTAAATAGTTGGCTCATCATGCACTGACCAATCAAGTGTGTTACAATGTAACAAGTTGTTAAAGAAACAAACCCTCATGTTCAAGTTAAAAAATTCTTTCTTTACACATTAACATTTGTTTTGCAGTAAAAAACATTTCATCTTTACATATCTTTTAAACAGTCAAGTCCAATATAATGCATGTTACGCGTATATCTTAAAAGTCATTAAATGTCAATAGTTTATCATAGTAGCGTAAAGTTACTGAAATTCTTTTTATTAGTAAGTATTCTTATAGAATTCATGGGTTGATTAAGAAACCTTTTTTAAAAACTTTCTTTAAAATAAGTATTTTTACTATTTCAATCAAACTATAACTAGATGTAAGGAACCAAGAAAAATAAATATAAATAAATAAATAAATAATTAATTAATTTGTATGTTCAACTGATAGAATAAATCTCTTTTATGATAATTAAATTAATAGTAATTTTGTATATCGAATTCCATAAAATTATTTCTTAATTGTAATATTTTATATCTAATACCTTGTCGATGCACCGAAAACGTGTGTACGGTGATAATATCATACAAACTAATCATATAAAAAATGTTAACCAAACTAAAGCTAAGGTATATAAAAATTTAACTGTACGAACAACAAATGTAATCTATCTATAAATGCCGTGTTACGTTTCCAACACGGCAATCAAGTGCGTTACAGTGTTCTAATTATTACTACTTGAAAGAACCATGAGTAAAACGGCATATACGCCGTAGATATACTAAGTACATATTCTAAAATTAATTATTGTGTTATTAGTACCTTTATAATATTCAAAAAAAAATATATATATATATATATATTGTATCCACTAAAACAAGTTTATGTATAATCCATTCATATTTTTTATATTTTTTATATATACAAATGTGTTTTCCAGAATAAGTGATAAATTAACTAGTTACTGTTGAGTACCCCTCCATGAGTTTAGTGTAGTATTATACCCAAATGATCCGGCTAACATATCTATCTCAACAGACTTTTTAGTTTTAATACACATGCTATTGAGCATGTTTCATTTAAACCTGGATTTGTACATGCTCTCAGACGTAATTGCCAAATCAATTCATTTCTCTCAAGTTCTAGTTTTATATAGTTATCATTGTAATATTTTCCTCCTATATTTTTGTTGTTAATTTGATAAATAATCATAAAATTAAACTTGTGCCCAACATTTTGTTCACAGTGCCTTGCTAATGCATTGTCATACTTTTTCTTTTTTATTGCATAAAGATGTTCGTATATTCTATCTCTTAAACGACGGTCCGTTTTTCCAATATAAAATGACGGGCATTGCAAACATTGGGCTAAATAAACTATAGAACTTGTATTACAATTATAAATATCCTTAATGGTAAATGTTTCTCTTCTTATTGTAAACGCATTTGAGGTATCAATAAATGCACAGTATTTACATAAACCGCATTTGTGTGTACCTCCATTGGTTTTCTTAGTTTTACTTTTAGTTTCCAATAAGTTTTTCATATTAGGTCCCCTTCTATAGGTGATTATTGGGCCATAGTCTAGTTTGTTAGAAATATCTATGTCCATTGACAGACAAAACCAGTATTTTCTCACTATTCTTTGTATGTCTGTAGCTTCTGGACAATATGTAAACGTAAAAGCCAATGAGTAGTTTTTTCTTGTGTTTGGAATAATCTCAACAGTGTCTCTTTCCTCTATTAGAGTTGATTCTACCCTGTCTACATTACTAGTGAATTCAATATGTACACTTTCTTTTTGGTTAGTTATTAAGGTATTTAAAATAGGTATATATATCCCATTCTTCCTCTTTGTTGTAACTTCCTGGAAAATATCTTCTAGGAAGTGGCTTGGATAACCTCTATGGGTAAACATACTGTATAGTAGGTTGCATTCACAGTCAAATTCTTCATCTAATGTAATCATCCTTGCCGCTCGTACGAGCTGGCCCTTCACCACAGATTTCTTTTGGTGGTGGGGATGTGAACTTGAAAAGTGTAAAAAAGTGTTTGAATATGTGTTTTTTCTATAAATTTTTGCTGTATACCTACTTTCGTCAAAGTTTTTACTCAGTTCCACATCTAAGAAATTGATCTTTAGTTCCTGATAGTTTTTTGTGAATTTTAAAAATGTAGTTGTTGAATTTAAAAAGGTAACAAATTCTTCTGCTAAAATATTATCTCCATTGAAAATTATAAAAATATCATCTAAAAATCTCTTGTAAATAAAAATTCTTTCTTTCCATTGACTGTTAAAGATGAAATTAGTTTCCCAATACGCCATGACCAGATTTGCAAAACTTGCACCTACTGGTGAACCCATTGCTATACCTATCTTTTGTAAGAATAGTTTGTTGTCAAAAGACACAAAATTATTCTTCAAAATTATATCTAAAAGTTGTTCTACTAAGAGACATTCGTTTGTTGTTGCACCTTTGTCTATGATAAAATCCACTACCCATTGTATTCCTGTATCTTGTGGTATACAAGAGTAAAGATTGCAAACATCCACTGTAAGGAAGTTCAAGTGGTTATTAAATATTATTTTATCCATTACTTCCAAAAAGGACCATGCATCTTTTAAAATTTGACTTTCTTTCACCACATATTTTTTCAAAATTGAATCTGCCAGTTTTGCACATGGGTATGTGATAGACTGTCTTGCATCGACCAGTGGTCTAAAAGGTGGATTAGTTACTTCTTTGTGGATTTTTGGTATACCAAACAGTTGTGGAATCTTTGGAGACAACATGGTCAAGTAGTGGTTTAAATTAGTGTCAATTAAACCATCAGCGTATAAATCACTGATAAACATTTTTATTCTATTATATGCTTGGTTTAATTGATGCTGACTTACTTCTTCATAGGTGTCTTTTTCCAAAACTAATGTCATTATTCTGTTATAGTCTTCATTATACATAACAGCCAGACCCCTACCTTTGTCAGGTTTCATAAGTCTAAGTGGGAGGGCCCTAAACATTGTTAATAATTCTCTTTCCTCCCATGTAATATTTTCAATGTACCTATATTTTCTACGACATTTTAATACTTGTCTAAATTCTTGTTCACACAACTGTTCAAACATAGTAATGGTAGAGTTGCATGGAGGGTTAAAAGTACTAGTCACACTTAATTCATTGTTACTATATGAGGTGTTTCCTAGTAAAACCCCTAAATTTAACTTTCGAGTGAATTGTTTAAAATCAATTAATAATTCAGCAATATCACATCTTTTTGATGGAACAAATGTTAAACCCTTTGCAAGGAGTTCAACTAAAACATCATCAATGCAACATTCAGTGTAATTATAAATTTTAAGGTCCCCTTCTCTATTCGTAATGACTGAAAATAAAGTCAATCCTAATATTTGCTGTTGCTCCGTGTATTGTATTTCTTCTTGGGGCCCTGTTGTGGGTTCGGTTTCC
Source organism: Protopterus annectens (assembly GCF_019279795.1). Taxonomy (NCBI): domain Eukaryota; kingdom Metazoa; phylum Chordata; order Ceratodontiformes; family Protopteridae; genus Protopterus; species Protopterus annectens. Next base: position 1,629,688,737 of record NC_056739.1, read on the forward strand.
AGTTGTTCCCCCTCCCCCCTCTGTAGTTTTTTTGATTCGATTGTACATGCCATTGGTTGTTATCTGAAGGGTGTTGTTGTAAAAAACATTGATTTTCATGTTCTAACCTTCCTTCATTATTATAAACCCCTTCTATATTTCCATTAATAAAATCTGTACTGTGATGTACATCTTCATTTCTCACAGTACTATTCCTTCTATTAGGAGCCATCCTTTGTTCTTGTCCAGTCCCATGGTTGTTGTTCATTCTATTTGTAATTCCCATAGTTCTGTGAACCTGGTGGTTTAGAGTATGCATAGCCTTCCTTGTACGCTTTTAAGTCTCTTTCTAATTTCTTAATTTTAGTTGACTTTAATTTCTGCATCTGTTGTGCTATGCTTGTAAATGTTCTATTAAATTCAAATCGATATCTGTTGAATTCTACATCTACTTTAATTTATCTCTCTAAATTCGTAGTTTCAACAGTCAACTCGTTCATTGTTATTTGATAATGTTTAATCATGCATTGCAACAATTCCAAACCCTGGTTATTGAATAATGTAATAAGTTCTTTGTAAAAGTCAGAGTTGTCAGTTAACCCAGTTGGGTATGCACCGTATCTTAAACCTTTTGGGGCTATTTTTTCTTTGATGCATTTATTAAGATAGTTTATTTCCAGTTGCAATTTCTTGATTTTGAACAATTTACTATCGAAAAGTTTTAATTTTTCCACCAATGAACAGTCAGTATCATTGTTAAATAAGTCACTTGTACTTGCCTGCATATACTGTCCAAGGTTAACTCATTATTCAACCAAAGTTTTATGTCATGTTCACTAGAGCTGCCTTTTAGGTCGTTCGTTACACTCGCGTTGTTGCCTTGTGAGTCAGAAAGCCTAGTTGACTCTCCTGTATTATTAACTTCCCCTCGTTGGTTCCGTTGTACCTGGGGAATTGTGTGATTTTGATTCTGTTGAGGACTCTCCCTTATCTGGTCAGTGCTCACGTTGTCGCCAAAACTATTTGTGACTAAATCCACTTTAGCCGTTAACCTGTCCAAACGTTCGTTCATAAGCTCCAGTAACTGTGTGAGGTTACCCTTCGTTGAGCCTTCTTCTTCTGTGGAAGTATCCATTCTCTCTGCTGGTCGTCGGTGCCAAAACAAACAAATAACCACCAAAAACGAAACTTCAGCTACTAAATCCAAAAGCACGGAAACACACCAGAAGAGAATAAATAATCCACAGCGTTTAATTCCAAATAAGCGACTGGTAAAAACAATAAAATGTAAAGCGCTTTTCGTCTGGATTAGTATCCGGACTTCATCAGACAAACAGTTCATACTAAATACAATAGATTTAAATAGTTGGCTCATCATGCACTGACCAATCAAGTGTGTTACAATGTAACAAGTTGTTAAAGAAACAAACCCTCATGTTCAAGTTAAAAAATTCTTTCTTTACACATTAACATTTGTTTTGCAGTAAAAAACATTTCATCTTTGCATATCTTTAAAACAGTCAAGTCCAATATAATGCATGTTACGCATATATCTTAAAAATCATTAAATATCAGTAGTTTATCATAATAGCGTAAGAATTACTAAATTCTTTTTATTAGTAAGTATTCTTATAGAATTCATGGGTTGATTAAGAAACCTTTTTTAAAAACTTTCTTTAAAATAAGTATTTTTACTATTTCAAACTATAACTAGATGTAAGGAACCAAGAAAAATAACTATAAATAAATAAATAATTAATTAATTTGTATGTTCAACCGATAGAGTAAATCTCTTTTATGATAATTAAATTAATAGTAATTTTGTATATCGAATTCCATAAAATTATTTCTTAATTGTAATATTTTATATCTAATACCTTGTCGATGCACCGAAAACGTGTGTACGGTGATAATATCATACAAACTAATCATATAAAAAATGTTAACCAAACTAAAGCTAAGGTATATAAAAATTTAACTTTACGAACAACAAATGTAATCTATCTATAAATGCCGTGTTACGTTTCCAACACGGCAATCAAGTGCGTTACAGTGTTCTAATTATTACTACTTGAAAGCACCATGAGTAAAACGGCATATACGCCGTAGATATACTAAGTACATATTCTAAAATTAATTATTGTGTTATTAGTACCTTTATAATATTAAAAAAATATATATATATATATATTGTATCCACTAAAACAAGTTTATGTATAATCCATTCATATTTTTTATATTTTTTATATATACAAATGTGTTTTCCAGAATAAGTGATAAATTAACTAGTTACTGTTGAGTACCCCTCCATGGGTTTAGTGTAGTATTATACCCAAATGATCAGGCTAACATATCTATCTCAACAGACTTTTTAGTTTTAATACACATGCTATTGAGCATGTTTTATTTAAACCTGGATTTGCACATGCTCTCAGACGTAATTGCCAAATCAATTCATTTCTCTCAAGTTCTAGTTTTATATAGTTATCATTGTAATATTTTCCTCCTATATTTTTGTTGTTAATTTAACAAATAATCATAAAATTAAACTTGTGCCCAACATTTTGTTCACAGTGCCTTGCTAATGCATTGTCATACTTTTTCTTTTTTATTGCATAAAGATGTTCATATATTCTATCTCTTAAACGACGGTCCGTTTTTCCAATATAAAATGACGGGCATTGCAAACATTGGGCTAAATAAACTATAGAACTTGTATTACAATTATAAATATCCTTAATGGTAAATGTTTCTCTTCTTATTGTAAACGCATTTGAGGTATCAATAAATGCACAGTATTTACATAAACCGCATTTGTGTGTACCGCCATTGGTTTTCTTAGTTTTACTTTTAGTTTCCAATAAGTTTTTCATATTAGGTCCCCTTCTATAGGTGATTATTGGGCCATAGTCTAGTTTGTTAGAAATATCTTTGTCCATTGACAGACAAAACCAGTATTTTCTCACCATTCTTTGTATGTCCGTAGCTTCTGGACAATATGTAAATGTAAAAGCCAATGAGTAATTTTTTCTTGTGTTTGGAATAATCTCAACAGTGTCTCTTTCCTCTATTAGAGTTGATTCTACCCTGTCTACATTACTAGTGAATTCAATATGTACACTTTCTTTTCGGTTAGTTATTAAGGTATTTAAAATAGGTATATATATCCCATTCTTCCTCTTTGTTGTAACTTCCTGGAAAATATCTTCTAGGAAGTGGCTTGGATAACCTCTATGGGTAAACATACTGTATAGTAGGTTGCATTCACAGTCAAATTCTTCATCTAATGTAATCATCCTTGCCGCTCGTACGAGCTGGCCCTTCACCACAGATTTCTTTTGGTGGTGGGGATGTGAACTTGAAAAGTGTAAAAAAGTGTTTGAATATGTGTGCTTCATCGTGCGCACATGTGCGCATGCACGCCCAGCAAGAAACTTTGGTGTAAGTAACAGTGTACACCTTCCATTTCTTGACTTTCCCAGACTTATCTTGTGGCACTCCTCTTTCCCTGATCTGTGTCTGTCATCTGTCATGTTACACTGACCTCCAATGAACTGCATTTCTTTCTACCATTCCCCCCTGTGATGTCACCTATCTCCTACTCTATTCCTCCCCCTTATGTATCTCTTACACTACTCAGACTGTGCTCATTTGCTATGTGACTGTGGGATTCAGTATCCTAACCCTCATTTACATGAGATTGCCTACTAATGCTTAGTTACATGTCTTAGACTCAGCTTCCCCCCTTAGCAACCACTACACGGTGGCCATGTTGTTTTTGGTCTGCTGGTCCCTGCATTGTCATTCCATGTATGGCATAAAACCCACATTTGTGGGTTTATAACCTTCATTTTTATGTTTTATACAGCGCAGGCCGTTTGAGCGGGGCTGCGCTGCGTTTAAACATCGGCGATCGCTGAAAAAAAAAATTATATTTTTTTTATATTTGCATCGGGTTACCTTGCCAATGGCCACATATTTGGCCATTGGCATGCTGCCTGACACATATGCACCCTTTATTTGGAGCTGACATGGCTCCATTGTGATTTTTGCAGGAACGAACTCAGTTGTCAACTGAGTACATTTCTGCAGCTAAAACGTCTCTTACACGGGCTGGTTTCTGCTTCGTGGATCACTAATATACCTCATTTGCATACCTTTTGGCTGCAAGTGAGGTATTTAGCATATCCATGCCCAGTCCGTGTAAGAGACGTTTTAGCTGGTCTCTTACACGGAGTTTCAGGCTGTTCCTGGATCGCGAGGCTTGCATGGAGTGTTACACGTCTCTTACACTCCATGCAAACCTTCGTGAATCCTGCCCTATAACTTGAGCTGGCTTGTGCTCACTTGAACATCTAAAATAGCTGTAAGCAATCATCACTTTACCACTTATGGGGCTTCCTGTATTAATACAAAACAGAAGGGAGCCAACAGACTGTAGCATTCAATGTTTATTCCAAACTAGCTCAAAGCATAGTATATAAAATAAAAAAGAGACCAAACAGACCGATTATTGGCTGTAAAATTTACATAGCCTTCATCATTGCAGTAAAGACATGAAAACTTGTGCTCTTTTTGTATAACCACTAGGTGAGGCTCTAATTTAATGAATAAATTAACAGTCCTCATTAAAGGTACTCATTAAGTCCTGGTGAAAACAAACCCCCCGCCCCAGTTTAATAATCCATTTCTTTTACATACTATTCAAAATCTGGTGCTATCCTGCTTTGTTTGTCCTGTTTCCAATAATTCTGTGTATCATAGTAAAATTAAAGGATGCATTCTTGTGTGGTTCAGTGTGCTTATATATGAGTGGTCTGGACGTTTGTCCCACGTGAAATGCAGAACAGGTACAGGTAGCCAAATAGGTCCTGTCCGTCTGACAATTTGCAAAAAAGAAAATGCCAAATACTTGGCCAGTATTTGTACTACTAAACTGACTTGTTTTCAGTACTTTTCTGCAGTGGGTGCAATGACCACAGGGAAAACATCCTTTAAGCTGGTCCCCCCCATGAGAGTTGTTTGTATGGAATCACCCTTACATCTCCATCCATGTTTATAGTGACTTAAATATGACTCCAGGTTCTTACATCTCCTAAAAGAAAAATGACATCTGTCATCCAAAAAATCGGAAAGTTTAGCATCTGCTAAAATGATGTTCCAGTGTCTGTGAATACTGTTAAGTAGAACATCACTGTTCCTTCCATAGGTAGTGACCAGTCGAATGGTGGAATTCTTATCCAGGGACTTGTCCCTATATCTCAAAAGGTCCTGCTTGCCACGATAGGCCACCCAATGTCTGGCCTTATAAATATTCCCCATTTTGTAGCCTCTTTTTTGCAAATTGTCAGACAGACTGGATGATCTATTTGGTTACCTGTACCTGTTCTGCGTTTTATGTGCGACAAACGTCCAGACCACTCAAATTCAGAATTTCTGAACATTATAGTGATATCAGGCACAAGAAGCTTACCAATGCTTTATATAAGCACACTTATAAGCACACTGAAGCACACAAGAATGCGTCCTTTAATTTTACTGTGATAGACAGAATTATTGGAAATAGGACAAACAAAGCAGGATGGCATCAGATTTTGAATAGTAAGGAAAATAAATGGATTATTAAACTGGGGGGGATATTTTCATCAGGACTTAATGAGTATCTTTAATTAGGACTGTTAATTAATTCATTAAATTAGAGCCTCACCTAGTGGTTATATAAAAAGAGCACAAGTTTTCATGTCTTTACTGCACTGATGAAGGCTATGTAAATTTTACAGCCAAACCCAGTCTGTTTGGTCTTTTTTTTATTTTATATGCTATGCTTTTAAGCTAGTTTGGAATAAACATTGAATGCTACAGTATACTGGCTCCCTTCTGTTTTGTGTTGCTATTAGGTCTTTTTGGAGCCGTGCAGTTGCTGTACCTGCAGGGGCTGCTCAATTTATACTTCCTGTATTAAACCACACCACTTAAAATCCATTTTACAATCATTCAGAAAGACAAACCTACCGTAGGCATTTCTATGCAGCTCCTCACTTTTTTGTATTCAGTGCCTTTCAGAGGTGGTGACCCTGCTTACATATAGGTGCAGTAACATTTTCCTCAGATTACCCTTGCAGGCATACAAACTGTGGGACTGTGAATACCACCCTAACATTTCAACTTTATTGTGTAGTAACTTGAGTTTTATCTGGCATACAGTACTAGTTTGCTACTGTCATAAATAATAAAGTGTTACTTCATCATATGTTTGGAAATGCCAAAGTATTTAAAGACGTTTTTATCTGGGTCATTTTCTTGGCCTGGGTGCCTTTTGTATGGAACTTGCATCTATGTAGATTTTTCTTGAAGTACTTTAGTTTCGTCCCACTTCACAAAGTTGTCTCATAGGTAAAGTGATGATTCTTTAGACTGCCCATAGGTATATGTGTGTTGCCACATATAAGTTTGGTGTATGTGCATCCTGTCCAGATTGACATCTTATCCAGAATTAGTTTCTCTGCCTTGTTGCCATTAATAAACTGGATAGGCTCAGGCTGCACTACAGCTCAGAAGTGATTTTAACTGGGCATTTTGAAAATTAACAGATGATTGAACTTTGCATAATGTTTCTGATGTTATTATTTATTTTTATTAGAATCCTTATCATTCTGAATAAATATAGCAATACTTTGAATTCACTTCCTAACACATCAGTACTATACAAGACGTAAGTATCCTTGTTGTCTTGAAAAGATGTGGGTAGGAGATACTGAAAGGCAGAGTATACACTGATTAGTACTTGCATCCATTGCTAACTTTAGTTCAGCTTTTACCCATGGAATGAGAGGTTCCACAGTCAATTATTGTAACTATCTGGCTACATACAATATATAATATTAGCTCTCCACCTAAAGTCTAGGAAACTGAAGAATCTGATGTTGTCCTTTTCATTCATTCCTCAGCTGATGTCACTTCTATCAGCCACTTCTACCAGATCATCTGATCCTGGAACTCTCGAGCTCCTCCCTTTCCCCATAATGCTCCACCAGCCTAACATACTCCAGATCTCGTTTGCTGCCATCCGCTTCAGATGCGGATCTCACTGCACTCAAGTGCAATGGAGTTCTTATAGCCTGTTTTTCATGAGTTAACTCTTAGTTTTTAACATTTATGCTCTGTTACACTCCTACATCCCTCCGCTCCTATTGGATTCAGTTTCATCATGGCTCCCTTCTCCTTTCCTGGTGGTACATCCAGGAAGACACTCCAATTCTAAGGAGTTAGCAGATTTATTGCACTCCTCTTGTCACGTGACTAGACATTCTTTACACTGCGGATATGATGCACTAGAAGCCTCTTGCAGGGCAGCAGTTTCTGGATCTGTCATTCAGAGACATGCATGGTTGAAGGAACAATCTCTTCCTGATCATGTCAAGTCAAAGTTAATTGATGCACCTTTGGACAAAGACCGCTTGTTTGGGGAAAAAGCAGAAGAGGTGCTTAAGAAAATGGAAGACAAAGCAAAATCCATGCAAACAGTAAACAATTTCTTTCAAGTTCAATAACCTAGACTCAGCAGGAACTTTCCCTCTAAGCACTGGTCCTTTCCTGCCCCTAGCAGACAGGGGCAAACTAAGCCCTGCATGGACAGGCCACCCAGGTCCCTACAGCAGAGACAAAAGAGAACCAAACAGTGGACCACATCCGCCTCTAAGGCAGGGAGTTCTAAGCCATCCCTCTATGGCAAAAACTCTCAATGACTCCATATCCCTCCCTGCCCTACCTTCACTCAAAAGCTCAGAGGGAGGCTGTCCCTCTGCAAAGAAAATTGGCTGTCTGTAACCAAGGACCAATGGGTCTTAAAGATCATTTTTCAGGGATACAAATTCACTTTCTACGAACTCCCATTTCCCAAAGGGTACCTAAACTTGCTTCCAAATCAGTGGGCAGAGGGATTAAAACAAGTTCAAACCCTCATATCCCAAGGGGCAGTAGAACCTGTTCCCACAGATCAAACAGGCAAAGGCTTTTATTCCAGACTATTCCTTGTACCCAGAAAGGAGAGCACTTGGCACCCCATCCTGGATCTATCCATTCTGAACACCTCCCAGGTGGTCCCCAAATTCAAAATGCTAATTTTGCAGCAGCTGCTGCCTATGCTGACAAAAAATGCCTGGTTAGTGACCCTGGACCTAAAAGATGCATACCTCCATATCCCCATAAGGGAGTCCTGCAGAAAATTCCTGCATTTCAGAGCAGGCTGACAGCACTTTCAGTTCTCTGCTCTTCCCTTTGACTTATCTATTGCTCCCAGGGTTTTCACCAAATGCCTGGCCCTGGCCATAGCATTCTCTAGACAGAAAAACATTCAGATATATCCCTATCTGGAGGACTGCCTCATCCAGGCAGAGAGCAAAGAAAAACTCCTGCAGGATTTACTGTTCATCAAAACCCTGCTCACTTCCATGGGATTCACCATCAATGAGAGGAAATCAAAGCAGACTCCCTCTAGGAGTATCATCTTTCTGTGAGCTCTGCTGGACACAGCATCCCAAATGGCCTTCCTAGCCCCAGAGAAGCAGAAATTCCTGTATTTCTACTTTACTCAGCTAGTGTCCCAAAGTCACCTCACAGCAAGGAAGTTCTTGCAAGCCTTGGAATACATGGCTTCTTGCATCCTTCTGATTCCTCTGGCCAGACTGCACATGAGGAAACTTCAGTGGTACCTAAGGAACCTTTGTTGCCAGCATTCTCAACCTCTGGAATCCTCTCTCCCTCTGATCCCCTGAATAAGGGCAGAGTTGCTCTGGTGGGCTGAGCCATGTGCCAAGAACCAGGATCTCCCCTTCACCCACTGCCCCACAGGCAAGACTCACCACTGATACTTCAGAATTCGCTTGGGGTGCCCACCTAGGGGGCAGGTGCACCCAGGGCCTTTGGGATGCCCAACACCTTCCCTTGCACATCAACCAGAAGGAAATGATTGCAGTACAGAAGCCTCTGACATCCTTCTGGCCTCATCTCAGGCCAGGGGTTCTCCTTGTCAAAACTGACAGCACAACAGTAATGTGGTACTTCAACAAACAGGGAGGGACACAATCTTACCCCCTGTGCAGGCTAGCCATGAACCTCTGGCTGACGGTCTCATCCATGGGATTACACGTTATAGCCCAATACCTCGCAGGAATCAACAACACCCTGGCAGATCACTTAAGCAGACACATTGTGGACCCCCACAAATGGCAGCTCCACAGAAAAATCTTTCACAAAGTTACTCAAGTGTGGGGAAACCCAGAGGTAGATCTCTTTGCTTCACACCTCAACCATCAGCTAAAGAAATTTTGCACCAGGGAATATCACCACCTAGCATGGAAGGGTAGATGCCTTAACCTTCCCTTGGAACTCCGTCTTTGTGTACAGCTTCTCCCCTTTTCCTCTTGTTCCCAAGGTATTCATCAAGATCAGGGAGGAGGGGCCCAATGCCATCTTCATTGCTCCAGATTGGCCCAGGCAACATTGGTACCCCTTACTGTGCAGCCTCACATCTCACCCGCCCTGGCATCTTCCCCAGATCCCAAACCTCTTGACTCCAGCAGGGGAGGTAATATTGCACTCAGACTTACAGACTCTCAAGCTATCAGCATGGCTGATACTCCCAACATAAGGGAAGGGGCCATTGCTAAGCAAGCAGGTGCTGGACATTCTCACAGAGGCCAGAAGGCCAAGCACCAGAAGATGTTATGCATGAAAATGGAAAAGATTCTGCTCCTGGTGCCAGGCCAGAGGGACCACTTCCTCCCTACCTGCTGTCCCTCTCATCCTGGAATATCTAGTGGAATTACTGAATAGTGGCCTCTCCTTCTCCTCGGTTAAGATTCATGCTTCATCCATTTCTGCTCAGTTTAACAGAGACCTGCCCTTGTTCTCTTACCCTTTAATTAAGCAATTCCTAAGCGGGGCTTCTAACATTAGGCCTCCCAGAAGGCCTCCCACACCAGACTGGGACCTTAATTTTGTTCTGGAAAAACTGACCCTACCCCACTTTGAACCTACTGCCTCAGCAGAACTGAAATTCCTCTCTTGGAAGACTGCCTTTTTGCTGGCCATCACTTCAGCCAGAAGGGTTTCTGAGCTGCAGGCACTGATGGCCATTGAGCCCTTCATCATTTTCCATGCAGACAGGGTGTCCCTTAGGACTAACCCCTCCTTTATGCCCAAGGTGATATCGAATGTGACTCTCAACCAGGCCATTCATCTGCCTACCTTCTTCCCCAACCCTCAAAACAAGGCGGAAAGAATTCTGCACTCCGTGGATGTGCACAGGCAGCTCAGATACTACCTGGACTGTACTAAACCCTTCAGAAAAACAGACCAATTTCTTGTCAGTTTTGCCTTAGGGACAGAGGGGAAACCCATCTCCAAGCAGACTATCTGTAAATGGATATCACACTATATCCATTTCTGCTACAGATTTCATGGGTAACCTCCCCCTCAGTCTGTTCGCACCCATTTCACAAGGGTAGCCTCCACTTCCACAGCATTCCTCAGAGAAGTCCTCACCAGGGATATCTTGGAAGCTGCCACCTGGACCTCTGTCCATGCTTTACAAAGCATTATCACCTTCCTGTTTTTTCCAAGGCTAGGGCAAGGTTTGCACCTGCAGTACTGCAGGACCTGCTTACCCCTGCCTAGGTCTTTCCACTATCCTACCTCTCCTCTCTTCAGCTTTGGAAATCTTCCCACAGGTGATGACTGCAACAGTGAAACACAAAAAACATAGAGTAGTTGTGTACGCTTGCCATAAATGTAAACGTTTGAGTGTATTCACTGTTGCAGTCCTGGTTTCCCTTCCTCCTTCCCCCTTTTATCTTCTGTCTTTTGGGAGACATAAGCTTCTTGTGGTGGTTGTTCACCACCATGTCTACTGTGCCTTATCTCCTGGGGATACTGTTTGGTTAGGGCAAGAAAAAGTGATGTAATGGCATCAGCTGCCTTGCTTTATAGCACTGACAACCTGACGTTAGTGTACAGGCGACAGCAGCTGATGCAGAAAAACATTGACTCTGGTATTCAGGCCGGACGAGGGCTACCACAGCAGGGATAACCCACAGGTGATTACTGCAACAGTGAATACACCCAAACATCTACATTTATGGTAAGTGTACACAACTGTCCTTTGTGTGTTCATCTGGGAATCACTGTCAGTTACAGTAAATCTCAGCTTACACCTACGCAGTCGGGAGTTCATAGGTGCTCATCTGGACACAGTCATTCATATAGCTTCTCTTCCCTCTAATGAGGTCCCAAGTCAAGAAAGTGATTCAGAGTTCTTCTCTTCTGGCCCAATTAATTTTAAAAGCCCTGGGATCCATGGCTGTATCTATCACCCTCGTTCCTCTGGCCAGGTTACACATGCAAATTCTTCAGTGGACACTTTCACCATCCATTAACTGATCCAGTCAGTATTACTCAAGAGTGCAAAAAATATCTTCATTGGTGGGTGGTTAATTCAAACCAACTATGCGAAAGATGTCCATTTTTTCTTCCCATGCCCACTGCCACGGTGACCACTGACTTCTCCCATTTGTGTGGGGGGGCAGTAATTGGGAAGGACAGTTAAAGATATGTGGTCCTCCAAAGAGGCCAAGACACACACCAATGTTCTACAGATGAGAGCAGTCCCCCTAGCTTTGCAGGCTTTTCAAGATGTTCTCCTATCTGGGAGTATTGCCATTCAGATGGACAATACGTCAGTGGTCTGTTACTTCAAACATGGAGGGACCAACTCTTACTTACTTTGTAGAGAAATAGTGAGAGTGTGGCAAGGGACGATATTTTCCAGTCGCTTTCTAATGGCAGTAAATATCCCAGGGGAAATTCATCGTGATCGCAGACAACCTAAGCATGTCCATTCTGATGCCTAATGAGTGGGCTGTCAGTGTCAAAGTAGCAGAGAAAGTCTTGCATACAGAGAGACCCAAAGTCATAAAATATCAGGATCTGCAGGCAGAAATGAGAGCAATGTGGAAGAAAGATACCCAGACAGTTCCAATAGTTGTAGGAGCAACGGGTCTTATAAAAAAGAATCGACAATTGTATTTAGATATGTTACCAATCCATGTAACTCCATACAGATTGCCGGAGGAGTCATTACTGGGCACTTTGTGGCTGCTCCGAAGGGCACTTTTGGCTGACTTCAAAGATTGAAGCAATATTAATTTCCTGAGCTTTAATCATACTTTGACGAAGGCTTAGAGAAATTAAAAAAGTGCAATTCTTTTTTGCTACACTTCGAGAACAGTCAGAAAAAAACATTGTATTTTCTCCTCACAACTTTGTGTTTGTTGATGACAACTTTACTGAATTTATGTGCAAGTGCAACATTCTTTTTGTTGCTTCTTTTCTGCCTGTTATGTTTGAAAAGTAAGTTTACTCCTATTTCCTGTCAAACTCTTATCTTATTGTTTATATCTTATTATTTCTTCCTATTTGTTAACCAGATAAGTGAGTTGGTCTGATGACATTTTTCAGTAATGACCTGGGAAATTGTATCAAGTTCACTAAGTAAATTGAGTGGTACTGTGTTGTATATGTACAGTCTAACATTAATTAGTATTTACAAAATGTCGATATGAGGTTTGCTTAAGATTGAATATTTTTGAGTAAAATTTACAGGTATGACTATGGTATAGGTGTGAGTAATGATAACATTATAACATTTACAGTTATGCCCAGTATTTACAATTAGTTAGCACTCAGATCATGGCCAGAAAGTCACAAAGTCAAGTAGTTACTTTAGAGGATGTGCAGTGCAGCTGTGGCAGTAGTTAAGCAGTGTCCCTGACGGATGTGTGCAGGAGGCTTCATTTTAAGGTAGTCTTTTAAAATATATTTAAATTATTTAGATTCCAGATTTGTGACCTCATTTGGTAGATGGTTCCATGTGCCAGGGCCAAGTCTACAAAAGTGTGTTTCTCCTTCAGTGGATTCAGAATATGGTCTGGCTAGTGTAATTATCCTTTTCTGGGTGCCTCTTAAGGTATATTTATTTATCTTTATTACTTGCTGCACCATTGAACCTAGGTCCTTTTCCCACACTGCCTAAAATGCTTGTTTAGAAAGTGTGTCTGATTGCAGTCTTCCACCTTTTGCTGGTTACAACAAGTTGGAGAAATACAAGTTTCCTGCTGCCCATTTACTTGAAGCTTGTACATGCTACATGAAATAAGTGCTGTTAAATTCTTCAGACATATTTAGCATAATCTGGTGGAAAGAAAATTCAATGCGCCTTCTGACTACACTGGGTTCTGTAGTTCTTACTTTTCCCAAAAGCAGAAATATATCCTTTCTAAAAAGATGTTCCCTTTTCTGCTCTATTTTCTACTTATGTGGTGAAATCTGTAGATATGACATGACAGTCTTTTGGTCCAAAACTTCTTTGGTTGTTTGTTAGGATATTTTGCAGACACATTAATATTTACAGACATCAAGTCTGATTTTATGATCTGTGTGTATAACCAAACAATCCACTCTTAAAGTACTAATGATGTCAGTAAAAAGACTGAAACGTGCATGTCTACAGTTTTGGTCTTATTGTGTGAATGTACTCGTAAAGACTTACAAAGTAAAAAGTCATTGGGGGGAATGTCATTATTTGCAGGGGAATGTTAACATCATACAATAATAGGGTTGAACCTACTACCACATAGGTTTCTACTGGTCAGGCTGCTCCTGTTTATTGCAGGCCAGATACGCTGAGATCTCTTCACTCTCCAGTTTTAAACAGGGTAATATGAAAAGCTGGCTGAAACAATTCTTCGTAAGTGAATACTAGGCTAACTGCCATGAAGGACCATTTTAAGTGTAGCCAATAACCTGAGTTAAGAATCAAACCCTGTACCTTGTGTCTTTCAGGTGAAGACCTTAACCATTATGCCATATAAATTCAAGGTAGCATATTAGAAGCCTCTCCCATATCCCCTCTGTCTTGCAGCACAAGAAAGGTTCATCTTGCATAAAGAGTTTCTTCATCTTTTGTGCCAGTGTCACCATCCTTGGCTTTATCTCCAGTCTCATTTTTACTTAAGCAGGGTCCAGTGCTCCAGTTACTGACATCAGTACATCTAGCTTTGTGCACTCTGTTACTTGCCCTTTGTACACTGTATTTTCAGGCTTCATTTATACCATCTCCAGCTATGTCTGTAGTACACTGTAAATTTCAGTGCTGGCCTTCCTTGTTCCAGTGTTGGCTTTGCTAGCATTAGGGTTAATATCTGGATTTCAGTTGTCAGACCCTTGGGTCTCTCACTGTACTATAACACCCATGCTGGCTGCATGCTTCAGATGGTGCCTGCCGCTTGTTATTCAGCCTGCGGCTGTTCCACTTGGAGTACTACAACAAACTAAAGCCATTCCTCTTCAGAAATCTGCACTGTGGCAGCATCAGTCCTTACAGTGTCTTACGAAAGATTTCCCAGCATCCCCTGTTCCACTACTTATCAACAGAAGTTTGGAATCTTCTAATTCTGAACATTGTCATTAGCCCCCCTTTTCCTAATTACTTACATTTACTTACATGGAGTCAGGGTGGCACATCAACAATAGTCAATGCGACCAAATCACCTAGAACTCGTGTTTACACCACCAATCTTTTAATTCTGAATCTCCCTTTGAAAAGCCCATAAGGCTGAAATGTTCTAACAAAACCCAAATACAGAGAGTCACTCTTGACCAAATACATAGAGTCACATGAGCTTTTCTCTGCATCTATATATTCATGGGGTTATTATTGATGTTCATCATTCACACTGACTCGATGGCATATGGCTTCTCTGACTCCACAAACTCACACTGGCAGCTTTCCACAGCTCTGAATCCCCTTTTCTGACCTTCTGTGAGAGGGGATTGGATATGCCCCTTTCATCGGTGGAACCCTAACCTCTATCAAAGTCTATTATTCATGCTTTTAGTGCTAAGTATAAAGAACCAATAAGGACCATAAGCAGGAACTGCCTGAAACCAATCAATTTGCAGCCATAAAATATTAATACAAATAACGGTACTTTTCCGTTATCGGGGCAACACTTCTAATGCGCTAGCACATACACACAATGATCGCACGTGTGTTAGCCCTGAAGCGTTGGTAAAGACAGCTAGAGGAAGCCTTGTTTTCAACCATTTTAATCAAGCTGAGTTCAGACTTACATATGGAAGATTAATAACATTGGCTAAGAAGATTTTTAAATCTTATTACAATCTGTTTTACCAGGGTGTCTTACAAGCTGATTGACTCTTCTTCTTTCTGTTGGATGTAGTGTAATAATTTTTGAAATGCTTGAATTTTTTTTTTTTTTTATTTACTTAAGTTTGTGTGTTCAGGAACGTGGAAAGCAGTAGTACCACACAGCTGGCTGACAGTCTCCTGACATGAGCAGGTTTATTTGTGGTCGCACAGGACATCATTCCAACTCGATCTCATAACTGTGTAATTTAGTGCGTGCCATATTTGTAGAACTGGACATGAATTTTCAAATGGCCTTATAAGGTTTATAAAATTACAGCAAATGACTTGAAGTCATGACTCAATGTGAAATACATTTTCCAGACTAGTAAAGTAATGTAAATAGAAAGAGAACAGTGCATTATGTTTTCCGCTTCTGTGCAATGACAAGCGGGTACCTATCCACACATTCAGAAATCGGAATATTTAGTCATTTGTATGGCCAATTCAGTAGAACTGTTTAGTAAGATGATCACAGTCTGTTATTCGTCAAAGTGGGTTGTTGTTGTAATTTCATGTAAAAACGTAGACAAACTTTACTTATGTTATTAAACTGCGGAAAGGACCCCTGAGCATCTTTGCATTGGCAGAACACATAGTAGCAACACACTATAAAGTGCAAATAAAGAAAAACCTTTCAGCATAATATCAAGTAGTTCACAACAGCAACTGCAAGCGCATGGTAAGATTCCAAGCGCTCATTAGACGTGTTGCCCCGATAACGGAAAAGTACCCAAATAACCAAACCCAAACAACAGCACAGCAAGATTGGATACCATCAGACAATATGCAAAATAAGGGAGATAGTGGGTGGATGCTACCACTGAGGCAGTGTGAAATTTGGACATCTACTGTTACAGGTAAGCAGGACTTACGCAACTGTGCTGTTTTATTTATCTGTTTTAGGAATGGCAAACCACAATCTTCAGTACTGCCAATCTCTTCTCCCCAAGCTTTCATCTAGGAAATCTATATACACCCTTAGAGATCAGAGTGATATTTTTTCTTTGGACTGACCCCCAACCCCACCAACAACAACAACAACAAAACTTTTATTTAACCATCGGGGAAAGGGTTTTCTCTAAAATAGGACCATTATGCTGAAAACGACTTCTGTCAGTTATCAAAAGCTAACAGAATACTGGTTTTCTGAAAGTGCATGTAAATGCTTTTTTGACATTGATAAATCTTTTAATAATCTACCTTTTAAGCATTGCACTCTACAAATATCTTTAACCCAGAGACAGCTCATATACCCTTAAATGTAAATATGTATACACTTCTATTCCCTTATGTACCACTAGCATTTAGTATTGTTTATTTACTATCTTTTTGATGTACATACGTGTGTGTATGTGTATGTATGTATATGTATATATATACACATACACACACAACACACATACACACACACACACACACACACACACACACACACACACACACACACACACACACACACACACACAAATACACACACACACACACACAAACACCATACACACACAACACACACACACACACACACACACACACACACACACACAACACACTCATTTATCCTGTACGCAACTGTAGTTCTACTTATTGTCATTTATTCAAGTTAACGTACTAGCCAGGCATGTACTGTATAAAGCATTAACAAGAGTTGCTGTTAAGCATGATATGGCGGTTTTGATGTTTGTATGCATATTATTTATCATGCACACCACTTCCATTGCATATTCATTAACATTTTGCACTGTGGAGTTTGCTGGCAGATGTACCAAAGCTGTATGCGAATCATAAAAGGTACAAATTGGGGTCAGTCCTTGTATGCGTCTTTCTCCATTATGTAAAAATATTACTGCATATGCGCATTACTCATGCAAATTTCACCTCTCCTAATCGTTTGTGACTCATATGACTCCCAAATTACATATGGAATTGAAATTGCATACAATTCAGATGGTGTTTTACTTGTCAGCGCAGTGATCCTCCTTTCCTTAAGATAAATTACTCGTAAAGAAATGAGAAGCATATCAGCACTGTGATCCGTTGTGGTGGTGCTGCGGTAGCATTGCCGCCTCACAGTAAGACACTGTCCAGTTCGATTCTCAGCTAGAGCGTCTTCTGCGTGGAGACATGCGTGAATGGGCGTACCTTCGTTGAAGGGTGTGCGTCAGGGTTGGTAACTTGGCATGTAAAAATCAACTACCAATCATTAGCAGATCGGAGTTCCGCTGTGGCGACCCCTAACCGGGAAAAGCCGAAAGACACAAACAAACATCAGCACTGCAGTTGAAAGAACACAGATACACAAAATCTCCATTGCACAGCAGGGAAAAAACACAAGCAGCAAATTCATGTCCTGGTTTTGTGACTTAAATAAAGACTTCTTGAACAGCTGTCATGTTCCTTCAAAATCAAAATTTTCCTCACTCCACAGTGACACTGCCAAATTTTCAGCTGTGGAAGTTCCAGCAGCACACGGTCCCCTCATTTCCATAATATAATAATGACCCTAGCCCTACAAGAATGCCACATGAGTGAAAAGATTTATGAATCATGCTTAAACTTGATGGTAGAGCACAGTGCAGCTGGGAGCAGTAATTTAGTAGGGTATGAAGTAGCTAGGTTGTTCTCCCTGGCTGCACTTGAAGTGCTGTTGTGCTATATTGTGCTATAGTGGTCTTCCTCTAGTAAGGAATACTGGAATGCATGTACTGTGTGTATCCATATACAATCCATACTGTATGCTACATACAGGCTTCTCTGCGCAGCTGTTCATTGCCATAATGCATTTCTTTGAATCATTGCAGTGAATGATGGCATACTAAACACAGTGTGGATATTGCATTTATGTAACTGTGCACTTTGGTTATGAGTTGCTCAGAGTTTGGTGACTTTAGCCAGAGATCTGGAATGCATCTGAGCTGAAATCCAAGGCATCCACTGCAAACAACTGAAAATAAGTATATTTAAAGCCTGTATTGCACTTTAACTGTATTTATTTGAATTGCTGCTTCATTTTTGCTGATTGTGTCTGCATTTTTTTTCTGTACTTTGAAATTCTGTACTAATGCCTTATATAGCATAGGCTAGATTCAGACTTGCTGAGTCTAGACTATTTGGTACCATTGTGCTCTAAACCACCCATCTTACATTAAGAGGGCCTCCTTGCACCCTTGTGACTGAAGTGTGTAGTTCAGGTTCCATCTGAGTTGGGGATAGCTGGAAAAAGGCTCATTTTGGGACTTTCCCATTAGTAGTTTGTCTTAAAACTGTTGAATTTTGCCTGTATTTAAGTCTTGCATTTACATGTAGCTGCACATCTCACAACAAGGGTTACCGCTGCCCTGTATAGACGCAAACACCTGAAAACTTGATTTTTCCATAAACGTCTGTCACTAGAATCCTCCCAAGTCCCCTGTTGCTCTGCAGGCAACTCAGCTGCACACTGAGCAGAATTACCACAGCTCTACACCCTAAGGCATCAGTAGAATAAGCCCCTCTGTTATTTCTACATCATAAACTGATCTAACTTACCCACTCCCCAACAGTACTATGGTATAAACCTACCAGTATGGATGATCACTTTCCCAACATTTCTCCAGCCAGCCTGATTGACTTGGGCATCCTGAGACAATTAATTGCCTCATGTATACTGACAACCACTTAGTCCTGAAACAAACAAATAACGTATGTGAGAGATATAATTACACTATCAATTTGGCAACAATCCCCTCACGTAATAAAAAACATCAAACAGGTTGTCATCTCATGAGTTTCACCTCTCACACAAGTTCAGGACACAACACATAAACCCATATATGTGGACGTATTCACTAGAAGCCTACCAAATGATCCAAGACCTCCCAAGTGCAAGTTATCAGCATACACCTCAACCTTTATAGAAACCACTGCACATAACAAAACGCATGTCAGTGTCTCACCAAATAAGCCCCAAAGGCAAAACACCTCAAAACCTAATATCTTGGTCATAGGACACTCTATAGTGAGACACACAGCTGTCCCCCTCATCAAGTTGGACAAGGAGAAGGTCATGGTCAGTTATCTAACAGGTGCCATTACCATTATGACTCTGTTGTAGTCCATGTTGGGGGGAATGACTTGAGACGTACCTCCCCTGACTTTATGAAGAGAGACATGACTGAACTCTTAGATTATGTGTCCCAGGCAGCTATGACCCTAGCCCTAAGCAGCATTCTACGTTCACCCAGGATGATGCCACAATATAAACAAAAAATGATTGACTTCAGCAATTGGCTTAGCTTTTGGTGTCATTCCAGGGGGATCCAATATTTGTCAGCCTGGGAAGACAGGCTACTCTGCTTTGCCATTGATGGTCAGCACCTGTCTCCCCTAGGCTTTTGGATACTGGCTAAGGTGCTTGCCTCCCCCATAGTGCCTTTTTTAGGCAATGTCAAAATGACATTTCCGACATAGCAAAATCCACTTGAGACAAACTTAGGGATCTGCCACTTAATAATATGAGTCTAAAGCACTCCTCGCCTTGAAAAATGCTGATGTCTGTACAGTCACTGAAATGTAATGCAAGGCTGCATAGAGCACCTCAGCTGTGCAAGGCTACAATGTTTTCAACATGTTCAGACCTTAGAATGAGCGTGAAAGAACCAAAAGTGGAGATGTATCCATCTTCATTAAATCCAAGTACACCTCCAGATTGGTCAAACAGTACGACTCTCTCGAACCACTCCATTCCTAATTAACTGTAGGCAAAACATCCTACTTTATCATTCCTAGCTACAGGTACCCTTCCATGAATCACAATGCCTATCTGGACTCACTGGAGTCACTTGCTATATAGCCCAACACCTTAGTCATGAGAAATTTCAATTATCCCTCCATCAACTGAGTAACATACACAAGTTCACCCATGATTGCCCATAGGTTTCTTGAATTTGTCAGTGTAAATGCTCTGGAACAGATAGTCTGCACCTCCACATGGGGCTGTAATGTCCTTGATATAGTTTTCACCAACATGGGTGATCACTACACTGCCCGCTGTGTGATGCCCTTCCTGACAAGATCGGACCATAAATCAGTCTCATTCGAAGTAACTATTGGACCCCACACACCCAAAGGAGCAAAAAAACTACAGAACTTCTCCAAAGCAAACTACAGCCTACTAAGTGATGGTATAAAAAGTTTTATATCCCTGCAATCACAGGCAATAATGACATCTATGCAGAGATGTACACAACTGCCCTGTATAATCATCTTACCAACTGTATAGACTCAGCTATACCTAACGGATTAAAGCCAGACCCTCCCACAAAACAAGCCACCATGTAGGATATCTAGTATAAACAGACTGTATAACAAAACGAAGAAACCAATGTCCTAGAACAAGAGGCAACTGCCTTTACAGAGGAAGAATTCCCTCCACAGATTGAACAAGGAAATCAGAAGTCTTGTAAAGTCCTCTAAAGCTGATTATGAAGCTAAAATAGCATCCCTAGCCAAGAACAATCATAAGGCATTCTTTAATTACATGTGAAATCTAAAAGTTCTGTGTGCTGAATTGGTAGTAGATGGCACCACTCATACTATACTGGAGGAAATTGCCAACCTGCTAGCTGACAGGATTGGTGCAAACTTCACCCGCTATCCCCACCAGCCATACAGCAAAGCATACCTGACACCAGTTCTGTACCTAGTATCTCTAGAGATCAAGTCATATTTGCACTCTGCACCAGATAACATCCCAAGTTGCTTACTAAGCAATCTAAAACAGGACCTAGCTGACCCACTTGCCATTCGCTTTAATCATTAGGCTGAGAACTGGATTTGTACTAGCAGAATGGAGAAGAGCAACAGTAATCCTCTCGCATAAAGGGGGGCCATTAACTAACTCTGGGAACTATAAACCCATAAGTCTTACTAGCCTCATCTGCAAGGTCATAGAAAGGATCATAATGGGCCTTATCAACAAGGGCATAGGCGATCTTCAAACTGTAGACTCAACCCAGTTTGCCTTCATTAATGGTAGATTCTTCCTATTGAACCTGGTAGACTTCTTCAAGAAAGTCACCAAAGCCCTTGATGAAGGTAAGATGGTGCATATCTATCACCACAGAGGTTTCTCACTAAGAAGATACAAGGCCTCCAAACCATGACCTATGTGGATAGACTGAAACCTCTGTCACTGTACTCTGTATCATATAGACTACTGAGAGACAACTTGTGTCTGGCCTACAGGGCAGTCTCTGACCCGGACCTGATGAAAATGCTGCACATCCGCAAATCAGATGGCACTACAATCAATCACTCTAGGGATCTCAACCTTGCCACTGACATTAACAGAACATGCTGGAGAGACAGGTATATTTTCCAGAGATAGCTGCTGCTCTGGAATAAACTTCCAATTCATGTGAGCTCCTCAATGATCCTATTCAAATGCAACCTGGAAAAATGGATGTTTGATCGCAGGTTCACCCTGGGGATGGCACCTATGTCCCTCATAGACAAGGGTAGTCGGTGCTGATCTGTAAAGTGCGCCCATCTAACCAAGGACAGTTGGGGCAATCCGGGATAAACATAGCTAGGCCTTATAAAAGCTCTAGGACTACTAGCATAGTAACCTCCTATGAACCTGTGAACCTCTGAATAACTGAGTCCAGCTGTAAAAATTAACAAACACACTACAAAAATGGCAGCAGGACTGGGACTCAAGTCAAAGATTTAGCACTTTCGGTCTGTTTTTATTTGGTGAAAGATTTAGTGTTTTTGTTCTGTTTTTATTTAGACAAAGATTTTACGTTTTTGTTCTGTTTTTATTTAGGCAAAGCCCAGTTGTGTTGCAACTATTTAGAACTTGCTGTTTTGAACCTTTGATGTTCTTCGTGTTTCACTGTCGCAGTCATCACATTTGGGTTATCCCTGCCAGGGTAGCCCTCGGCCGGCCCGATTACCATAGGCTTAGTATTTCTGCGTCGGTTGCTGTTGCTCCAAGACTGACATCAGGTCGTTAGTAGTATAAAGTAAGGCAGCCGACATCATTACATCAGTCTTTCTTGCCGAGGAGACCGAAGCAGAAGCAGTTTGCATGAGTGCCGGTCAGCCGCTACCTGAGTTTAGTCTTCCGAATTGAAGATGAAGTCTTCTAAAGCTAAGTACCCCATTGGGGATCCTTTTTTCTTGCTCTAATCAATGTCAGAAAAAGTTAACAATTGTCTCACCTGTGGAAAGCAAATACCACACCGAGACTTTCATTCTTATTGCGTCACTTGCTTAGGCTCAGACCATGACATCCCTCGCTGTCAATTTTGTGCTTTGTTCAACGCCAGAACCATACATGATCGGGCCCTTATTGTAGCTAGATAAGTCCTCAAATTCTGATATGGCTTCAGTAAGCCGTCCGACAGCAGATCTTCCGAAAAAACATAAGGATAAAGACAGAGACAGATCGCACAAGTCGAAGCCTACCGACAACGCTTCCGTTAAGCTCGTCAGTAGTTCTCCGGTCCTTAGTGAGGTGCTTTCACAGCCTCTGATGCCCACTTATGTGGATTCGCAGGCCACTTCCGAGACCCTTTCGGAGTCCGGTATGCCGTAAACTCTTCTTCGACTAAGGATCCTGCAGTTGTCTCTACCTTGGATGGGTCCGGAGCCGCTGAGCAGGCACCGGCTTCCAAGGAAGTACTTCGCACTACCGATTCTTGACACAAACCGATTACTTCTTTCACGTCTACCGTTCTTTCGAAAACTACCAAGTTTCTAAGGCCCAGGGTACGAACCATGCTCAAGAAACCAATGACCCAATCTCAGGCACCTGCTTCCTTGCCTCAGTCTCAAATGCTTAAAATGGCGGAAGACCTTATAATGCTGATCAGGGGAAGCCAAGCAACCCCATTCCAAAAGAAAAAGAGATCTTTCCCCAGTAGTTTTATGTGAACAGGAGTCTAATGACTCTGATGCATCTGAATATGAAGACATGCAACCCCTCTCTGCTTATGAGGATTCTGATGCAGAGGAATCCATTCCTTCAGCCTCTCCACCTGAGGACCTTTCCTTTGCGGAAACCCTTCATACTATAAGGGAGCATTTCCAATGGGAATGTGAGGACTACCCTCAGTCTAAAAAGAGACTAAGAGAATTCCTAGATCTTCCACAGCACAGACCCCTGGCCATTCCTCCTGTCCTGGATGTTGTGGGTAATGTTTTCATGGAATCTAGTTTGACTCTTGACACCCTCCCTTCTGCTCCCAGGAAACCTGACAGCTATTACAGAGTCCCTGACTCATACAAATTTCTTTTCAAAAATCCTACTGCTGACCCTGAGGTTATTTCTCAAGGGCTTAAAGGAATTAAAGCAACTTCTGCTAAGAATCCCACCCCCTCACATAGGGATTCCCGAGCACTAGACAGATGAGGTAAAAAAGTATACACCTCTGCTATTCTTGCTATCAGAGCACTAAACTGTCAGTTCCATATGCTAAAATTTCAGTAAAATACCATGGAACACCTCAAACAAAAAATATCATCCTTTCCTGCTTGTGCAGAAAATAGAGTTACAAGAGTTAATGCATTCTGCAAGTCAAGTAACTAAGCATATTTTACACTGTGGTTTTGATGCCCTAGAAGCTTCTTGCAGGGCAGAAGGTACCAGTTCTGTCCTTAGAAGGCATGCTTGGCTTAAGGAATAGCCCTTGCCAGACCATGTCAAATCTAAATTATTGGATGCACCCTTGCTCAAAGACAGCTTATTTGGCACCAAGGCGGAGGTCTTAAAAAAGATAGAAGAAAAAGCTAAATCTATGCAGACAGTTAAGGATTTTCTACAAGTCCAGCCACCCAGGTTCAGTAGGTATTGCCCCTCCAAGCACTGGTCCTTTCCTGCCCCCTCCAGGTCAGTTCAGCCCAGACCCCGGGGAAGCAGATCCCCTAGACAACAGCCACAGGGAATGCAGAGATCAAAGCAATGGAGTTTCTCCACTTCAAAACCAGGGAGTGCAAAGCCACCCCCTCATGGTAAGAACTCAAAATGATTCCTCACTTCCACCCCCTCCCTCTGACCACCTGCACTTGCCCCTATGAGAAAAACTCTCCTTCCATGCAAGCACCTGGGCCACCATTACTAACGACCGCTGGGTCCATAAAATAGTGTCCCAGGGATACAGATTTTCTTTCCACACTCTCCCAACCCCAAAAGAGTTCCCAGATCTTCCTCCAAACCAGTGGGCAGAGGCCAAAAAGCAAGTCCTTTCCCTGCTCTCTTTGAGGGCAATAGAGCACATTCCTGCAGAACAGATAGGCCAAGGTTTATACTCCAGGCTCTTCCTGGTACCCAGAAAAAGAGGACACCTGGAGCCCCATCCTCAATTTATCCATTCTAAACACCTTCCTGGTGATACCAAAATTCAAAATGCTCACCCTCCAGCAACTACTACCTATGCTCTCCAAGAATGCCTGGCTAGCCATCCTAGACCTAAAAGAGGCCTACCTCCACATCCCAATCAGGGAATCATGCAGGAAATATCTATGTTTCAGGGCAGGATCTCTGCACTTTCAGTTCTCTGCGCTTCCCTTTGGCTTATCTACTGCTCCCAGAGTTTTCACAAAATGTCTGGCTCCCGCCATTGCTTTTTGCAGACAAAGAAATATACAAATTTTTCCATACTTAGACGACTGCCTTATTCAGACAGACAGTCAGGAAAGGCTGCTCAAGTGCCTGTCCTTTGTAAAGTCTCTACTGGCCTCCCTAGGGTACACTATCAGTGAAAAGAAATCCAAACTTGTACCCACCCAAAGGATTATATTCCTGGGAGCAAGCCTGGACACAGCATCCCAAATGGCATTCCTTGCACCAGAAAAGCAAACTTACCTGGCAGCCTACTTCACCCAACTAGACACCAGACCCCAGTTATCCGCATGGAAAATCCTGCAAACTCTGGGGTTCATGGCATCTCGCATTCTACTCATTCCATATGCCAGACTGCATATGAGGAAACTTCATGGGTACCTAAAAAGCCTTTGGTGTCAACCGTCTCAAGACCTGGAAACTCTTATACCAATGATACCTTGCCTAAGGAAAGATTTTCTTTGGTGGGCAGCAGTATGCTACCACAACAAGGGACTACCATTCTCACCACCCCTCACCACCCAGACCCTCACCACAGACGCATCAGACTATGCCTAGGGTGCACACCTGGATGGCAGGTGCATTCAGGGCCAATGGAGCCTACAGCAAATACATCTGCACATCAACCAAAAAGAGATGTTAGCTGTCCAGCATGCATTGACAGCTTTCAGGCCCCTTCTCTTCCCAGGGGCTCTCCTGATCAAAACAGATACCACCACTGTGATTTGGTATATCATCAAGCAGGGAGGGACTCACTCCTACCCTCTATGCAGGCTCGCCATGACCCTTTGGCACACAGCCTCAGCCATGAAACTACACCTGTTAGCACAATTTCTACCAGGCTCTCTAAACTCTCTGGCAGACAACTTAAGCAGAAATCATCTGGACCCACATGAGTGGCAACTAGGCCAAAGAACCTTCACCCTAATAACTCAGAAATGGGTCACCTCGAAAGTTGACCTCTTTGCTTCCCACTCCAACCATCAGCTCAGCAAGTTCTGCACCAGGGAGCGTCACTGCAGGGCCTGGAAAGTGGATGCCCTATCATTCCCCTGGGTCAACCTCTCGGTCTGTGCATTTCCCCCACTACCTCTCATTACCAGGGTACTGCTCAAAATAAGGGAGGAAGAACCAAGGACAATTCTGATTGCTCCAACCTGGTAACCACTGCTGCACAGCATGTCCCCACTGCCACCATGGCATCTCCCTCAGACCCCAACCCTCTTGGACCCAGAGGGAAGGAGAATTCATACATCCCCAATTGCAGACCCTCAATCTGGCAGCCTGGCTTATTCCCTGACCACTGATCAAACTGCCAATCTCAGTAAACAGGTTCTAGATGTTATACGTGAGGCTAGACACCCTAGCACTAGAAAGTCTTATGCTGACAAATGGAAAAGGTTTTGCACCTGGATGCAGGCTAAGGGAGCTGATACGGCACAGCCCTCCCTACCTCCCTACCCATGCAAGACATTGCACAGGCCTTCAATAGCCTAGAACTATGTATGGTATGCACTGAATATTATATAGCACTTACTTTCATTTGCTTATCATCTTGTGGGTTGGGAGAGGTCATAAAAAAACAAAAAAAGCCAGCAACAAGTGAACTGTGAGAGTATTAAATTTTAATAATAAGACTTCATTAAACAGACTGGTTTCGGCCTGGAATTAGCCTGGCCTTCTTCAGTGTTATAAAAAACTGAAATGAATACAAGAAGTCTTAAATAATGATAGACAGATAAACAAATAAACATGATTGGCTGACAAAAAGCATCACTAATGCATCATTAAGCCCTGGATTAAAAAGAGCACCCAATTTTGTGATCCATTTCTTTTCCTTTATATTGAGTTTATTATGCCAACCAGATTTGTGAGTGCGATCCCCAATAAGCTTATCAATGATAATAAAGTGAAATTTAGCTGACTGATGTTTAAGCGTATGTTTATATAAAGCATTAGTTATTCTTTTACATTTGATGTCACTCAAATGCTCTGACATACGTAGCTTGAATGGTCGGGAAGTCTGGCCAATATAAAATGACTGACAGCTACAACTTGCCATGTAAATAAGAGGTCATGCCACTCCCTACTGAAGACAGACCTTTTTTGGCCTAATTCTCTTCTGGAGAATTGGATTTTGAGGATACATTGAGGTCCTTTTTTGATAAGGATAATTAAACCCCAACTGCCCCTATAGATCCTTTCCAGATGACTCCTCCTTTGGAGAGAGACTTAAACTCAGAATGTCCATTATGGACTGGCCTGTAGCTTGCCTTCTTCCTTAAAAGTATTAACCCGGTATTGGAAAAGAAGCATAAGGAACACAGTGGCATCTACAGTAGAATTTGTTGTGAAAGTTGTGAGAGATATCATGATTCCTCTCCCTTTGCTACTAAAAAGGCAGAATTCCTGTATACCCCAAGAATTGAGTGACATACTGATAGGGCATCCTAGGAAAGATTATTTTGTTATATTTTTGGTCCAACATGGATCCCATTGACCACAATACCTTTCCACTTTGCCACCAGGTAATAAGTCTAAAGGTTTTGACAAGGTGGGGAAGATATTAGTACCCAGGGTACTGGAGTAGCTAGTAAAGGAGGGAATGAAAGTCAATACTAGATGCGTCTTTCCCCATCGTGAGGGGAAGATTTTGGCTTGTTTCTTCTGTGGGAGCACTGTCTGCAGAAGGGACCAAAAATATGGCTGCATATGCATGAGGACCAGGGAAGTCCAAGCCTGGCAAAGAATGGTTATACTCTTCCAGTTGATCAGTTGTGTAGATGTGTGTACATAAGGTGAGCTAAACGTATCAGGGCATTGTGCCAGGCTTAGTGTCCAACCCAGGAGGGCTGTAGGAGTATACCGACAAATCATAAACCAGCTGAGGTTGATGTCTTTTTTCCCCACTGCCAGCTTTGAAAAAGGTGGAGATTGTACTGAGATGAACTTCTATCTGAAAGACTGCCCCCCCAGGATTAATGTGAGATGATCTCGATAGACAGTAATAGGGAAATTAATTAGCAGGTCAGTCACTGAATAGGTATATTTGTCATACTGGTGAGGAGACAAAAAAGAATATAAAGACAAAAGACTAGATGTCCTTCTGTTCACATATTGCAGTATTCTCACTTGCGGGATCCTCCACCTCAGGCGACTCGGACATGGCTGCTATGCCAAAGCTTAAGGGCCAGTTGGTGTCAGGTGTGTGGGACGTCACATGCACAGCCATAAACCGTGGGCCATAAATGTGACATACACACGCACGGACATCAGAACTTCTCTGCCATAGTCGAATGTCAGCTTGCTCTTTTCAAGACTAGTTAATTTTAGAACTTGATATTTTCTCCTGACCCTCACTTGTGATTCCCAAGTTTCCACCCCCAGATGTTCTGTTGACCCCTTTATTCCCTGGGGAAAGAGTCCTACAGCAAGTGTGTTCCTCTTGGAGCATGAGTTGAGTACTGTGAGTGTTGTCATCATCCATGTTACAGATCAGGGATTTTATGCTTGTTGGTACTTGGATCCATCCAATGTCTATGACTTCTGCATCATGGTTGCATCACAGGACGGAAGCATTCATCATGCATGAGGCCCTCAGTTTGCTACACTCTGCAGTGCTTAGGCACGTTTAACTTTCATGTTTCTCACCATGGAACAACTGCAGCCACTTTCCTCTCAGAACTGAGAGATGAAGCATTAAGTAGTCTGCTTCCATTGCTCCATGCCATCTTCTCTAACACTACAACTACTAATGCACTCAGCTTGTCTGATACACGGCCAGAACTTTATCTCTTTAACCTATGGAGCTAGAAACCTGGCGTCAGAAAAATAATACAGAATAAATAATTTGTGCATGAGTGACAGTCCAGGTATTTTTTTTTGTGCAGGACATATCCGCTATCATGTAATTAAACAATTAAGCAGAGCATCTGGCTTCAAGAGCAGGACCCCTGATTTATGCCGTTGGTGTGGAAAGATAGTAATGGAGTTTCCAATCAAGTCAGATTTAAATTGGTCTACAAACAGCAGGCATAACATAGAGAACAATGCTAAAGTTTACTAGACCTAGATGATGAGTGCTAGAGTAACAGATGGATGGATGATCACATTGTGCTGAGAGATGGCTCAATGGCCTGAAATATGATCAAAGATACATAGCTGATCAGTGCAAAACTCAAAGATGAATGGATGACTGGATCCAGTCCCAGAAATAGATGGATCACCAGTGCTGTACTAGCAGAATAATGTCCGTCCATAGAGAATTTATTAGAAAGAGAGCCAGCTATTTCCATATTTATGGAAGGATGGCTGCACACATTCAGATGACTGACTGAATGACCAAAGCCAATTCTTATGACAAGTAGCTAGCCATATGGGTTTTCCATGATGCAAAGGTGGTGCTAAATCATCAAGGCCATACAGGTAGGACTGGCTTGCAGAGATGTTAAGTATATCTTGATCCTAACTATCTCCCTACTTGAAATCCACTGTGGCTTCACAGTTGCCAGCCACAGTATCTGGGAGTCCAAGAGACTGACTGTGTGAAGAGGAAATTATAAAAATTGGAAGAAAAAAATTGTTGAACTACTGAAGTCAGAAGTCAGTC
The DNA here is from genome assembly GCF_019279795.1 of Protopterus annectens. NCBI lineage: Eukaryota > Metazoa > Chordata > Ceratodontiformes > Protopteridae > Protopterus > Protopterus annectens. Next base: position 1,629,718,197 of record NC_056739.1, read on the forward strand.
TGTAAGACCTTTTCTTGGCTTGATAAATCATTTAAATGATCATATTAAGTACTTTCATAGTGTGCATATATATATATTAGTAAACTTGTTTTTGATTGTAAAGAAATACAGCTAAGTTGTTCTGTGTCAGACATGCAAGACGTATACTGTGAATCTCAATACTTTGGAAAAATAAACTGAAATTGAACAAAAAAATGAACAAATGAATAAATAAAATCACTGTTACACTCTTAAAGCATTTCTGCAAGGAAACTTTACCCCTGCACTCCTGCCCTCCCCACCACAGGGACTGTGTCCCATACCCCTCCTACTTATATGTAGTAATTCTGAACTTGTTGTACCTCAGAGTAGGAGAAATTTGTTGATGTAATCCAAGTCCTCACACACACAGTATTCACAAGCCCACATTCTCACTTACATGTTCACTGTTCTGAAGATCACATTTACAGTCCTCCGAATGTCAGCAGGCACCTCAAATATGTATCATATGCATATGACCTCCCCCGGCTGGATAACTAAACTGGGCTGAAGTGAAGTGTACTTGGTGTTACTGTACATGTATGTATAGAAGCATGCTCCTTCCTGGCCTTATCTTTGTAATGCTTGTGCATCAATTAAATATACATTCTGACCCACTCTGTTGCACTGTTTATTGCATAAGGCAGTGTATGTGCATAGCAACACAGACTCAAAAACAGACATCTTTGCTTCATAGTGCTTTCACACACTTGGCATATTTCTCCACTTTGAAAGAAAATGAAATTCAGAAGTTTCTTAGAGATTGTTTAAATTTTTATGATTTTTGACTGCTTCCCATTAAGATCCTTGATGCATTACATTTTGCTGTAGAAATACAGCATGCAAATTAAAGAATTAGGCTTATATATTTTGTTATAGTAGAGTAACTGTTCTTTATTTTGATTTACCTGTTATGGAAAAATGTTTTCTATGGCCTCCTGACTTTCTCTTTTTGCCTGTTCCAGAGTTCCACTGGGTGTGGTTTGTTCTCTGCTGCTGAGTTGGATATGGCTACAGTTACTGGAAGTTCCTGATCCTAGGCGTATTCCACACTATGAAATTGGAGTAATGGCATTTGGTCTGTCTGCTGTGGTGGAGCTCCTAGCAGAACCTTTCTGGGTAGTGGCTCAAGCTCATTTA